>NC_080070.1:50934564-51234564 GCF_949987535.1 Balaenoptera acutorostrata
TAAACACACAAAGAGGGAATCTAATGCCATCTACTAAAAGATCTTCAATGAGAGGAAGCCCTTGCTAACATTTCCATCCAGTGGCACCTTAGACACATTGCCTCTTTATGCTAAAACCCCACAGCACTAAGGGCCCTATAAATAGTCTCCATGTGACAGCTCAGAGAAGAAGAGAGGTTTCCTCCAGACATTAGTTGTGCTAAAAGATTCATCATTACCTGCAGTCATGAAATAAATCTTTGATACTTACAACTATAATATCCATGCTCTACGTTTTATTGCAGATATAGGTAGACAGTCATTATTTCTGACACTTTCTCAGCATTACAAGGAGTACTCTAGGGGGAAAACTAGTGTACAGTGTTACAGAAATAGATTGATAGAACCGCATGGAAACCAGTTACTTTACTGAGCCATTGTAACCAATACAATATTCCCTTAATGATATTAAAGTCACATAGAGTCCAAATTCAATGTAAGACTCCTATCTAAACATAACCTCAGTTATCTACAAATTAAGTTGCCAAGGGGGAAATTTATTATTTTTTTACATCATTTGGTAGTTTACAGGAAATACATTCCTGAATGAGAATTTTTTTTAGCATTAAATTTATTATTATTTAGGGGACATTAAAACAAGACAATGGTCAACAACAATCACTTTATAGCACTTGTGGGACATTCGAAATCAGTATGTTGAGAAGCTTCCTGTTCAGAGGACTTGGAGTGGTTACTGTACAGTAGTTACCGAAGTCACATAAATTGCAATAACATGATATATCATCCAGAGGAGGTGGTAAAGTTGTCTCTGGCCATGAGCTATTTAAGAGAGAGGTTCTTGCATGCTGTTTTGAGCCCCAAAATGTGAGTTATGGCATCCTGTGAGAGTCCCTCCTTTCCTGTAAGTCACTGCTTTTGGCAATGGTGGTCTCCTTTACCAAACCCCTGAAGTCATAGCTGGGGCAGGATTCCAACTTCCCTTTTTAGTTTCATCATGTGTGTCTGGGTTCTCTCATTTTTGATGATCATATTAGGAGACTAGAGGCTAAAACGATGGTGTGTCACTGCTTTGTGGGAAGAGGGTTTGCCCAGTTCAAGAACTCTGTGGTTGAAGTGGTGTGATTGGGACCAGCACTGTGACTTACTGCCGGGTCAGGAATCTCTTGGCTAAATTGGCACGTGTGCTACCACAGCTGCTCTGGAAGGCCGTCCAGTACCCCTGGGACCACCTGCTTCACAGGCCAGTCCCCAGATCACCGAACTCAACCAGTAGCCACTTCTGAAAAGAGTCATCACTTCCAAAGGAATCTTTGCATTTGCATATTTGAAGCCAAGATAATTACTGGTAGTCTCTGCATAACAAATGTAATTTCAATTAGACTCTTTTTCAAAATTAAAAACTATTGCTTGTGTGAAATGAGTATTCCCGGTTTTTTAAAGTGCATTTTTAATGTTTTTATTCTAGGAACATTAAGAGCATTGAACAAAAGATTGTCCAATTACTATATAATGTTAACAAATATGTCGAATCCTTCACTTCCGTGGCAGCAAGCGAAGCTGGTGAAGCAGGACTGTGTGGGCTGATTATCACAGAGATTTTTCAACCCCAAGCTAGATGGGATGATATTTGAAAGTGTATGGCTACAGAATAGACATTTTTGGCTTTAAAGAAAAGTTACAAGGGGTTGTCAAACACTTCTTCATGGTTTAATATCCGTAACATTTAATAATGTTGTGTTTCTTGTGTTGAAATAATGTTGCAACTTCTGCTCACATTTAGGCTATTGAATAAAATTTAAAACATGATATACAGCCTTCTGATGGTATATAAAAAAGATTGATCAAACCCTCCAAAAAGTGTCATAGTATATAAGATTATCTTAGTGTCTCAGGCAGATTCCAAAAAGATGGAATTGAATAGAAAAATCAAACCTGCGGTCCTTATTTCCTTGCCTCGCTAACTGGTTTCTGTGGCTTTCATAGCCTGGGATCTTATCAGCACGTAGTCTAGCAATTGGGGCTGTCACTCTTGTTGATGAAGAGGAGTTCGTTTTTGTTTTTGTTTTGCTGGTATCATGGATAAAAGAGCTTAGGAAAAGTGAATATCCATATGTATTCTCTCCATCTGACATTGTATCGCCAGCCTCAGGCTTCTCCAGAGCGTTGCTTCTCTATATCTAGGGAAAAGTAATTTAAAAAATTACCTGCTAAAATGGATCTTGGATGTTCGTTCTCTATTTTCTAAAGGAAGGTTGGCTATTTTGCCCTTGAGCCTTAAGAAATGTTGCTGATTGGCTGTTTGTTATTTTTTAATAGTATATGGCATGTATCCAAGTAAGCATTCCGATGACCTCGACAATAAAACGTGGTTCTTGGCTGCAAGGTCTATTGGGGGATGGCATGCTGCCAGCCATTCATACATCATTTACAGGTGGCTGTTTCTGACAGGCCAGTGTTAGTTATTGTAAATGAGTGACAGTCCCTATAACTCACCTGTAAGCCTTACTCTGCCAGCCCAGGGCTTCCGAGATCCCCCGGCCCCTTCACCACACGTGCTCCTCCTCCACGAAGACTCACATGCACAGACCCTCCCGGGCATGCTGCTGCCCGCCCGGGCTCATCAGGACGGGGAGCTACCTTGTATGTGATTGACGATAATTAGGTTTCAACTGCCTTCTGATGCAGAAATACACACTATTACAGCACGGCCAATTCTGCTCCTGCAATCTTGCCTCTGAAAGGGTATTGATTCACTCTTTCACATTTTTAAAAGGTCATGGCAATAATTCCATCTGAACTGTGCTAAGTGAAAATAGTTTGTAGAAATAATATGGTTGCTTCTTAGTTCCATTGTAATTGAAAGCCACAATGGCTTGTTTTTTTAGTATATTTTAATTACACATGTCTCCTTGCCCCGTCTTCTCCTGATGAAGTGTTTGTAAAGTTATAAAGCAGGCGGCCCTCTGTGGCAATGTCTTCTGACTTTTTGGCAAAGAGGACTTCTTGTTTTCCTACTGTATAAGGTGAGGCCTAACCAAGCACTGGGTCACACCGCCTTATTAATTTAAGAATTAAAAACAGAAGACTTGAACCTTTTCCCTGGTACTGTCATCTACCTGCATGTTTTAATAAGATTAGAATATATTGGCTTTGGTGAGCAGGATGCTAAATTTGCTTACTTTCTGCAAATTTTCATTGTAGCTAAACAGTCTTTCCTGGGTTGACTGAAAAATATTATTCTTGCTACTTATCAGACCATAATAAAACAAGTTGGCTATGAGAGTGTATAGCTCCTGCAGTGTACCCACCCTAGCAGGTGACAGGGAACTATGAATGATCTGGCATAAATTACTGGAGTACTCAGACTGCAGTTTGAGACTTTTTTCTACATCTTCAGCTTTTCCGAGGTAAAAGGGTTTTAAAGTGCTTGAACTGCACGTTTTGGGAAAGCGGGTGATCAGATTTTACGCTCTAAGCCACTCTGGATCTCTCTTCCAGTGAGAGGGGGGAAGAAAGTCTCAGCTGTTTCTAGTCTCAAAAATGAGCCCGTTATTGTATTTGCAAACTAAGGGGCATAGTCTCACCCGGAGCATGGGGATTTACGCACATAATTACCATTAATGCTAATGGCATTTATGTCTGTACAGCCCCACACATCAAGATGAGAATATATTTCCATGTCTTCACGCTGTGAAAGTCCATTTAATATCATTCATTTTACAACTGATTTTTTAAGATGATGTCCACATTCTGTCATGGCATACAGATGCCTAGTTGAAAGTAAATGTGGGAAATATTGGGAAGGGATGTGATGGCTAAACTTGTTCTTGTTAATGAAATATTGCTAAACTCAAATCCATTCATACTCTTTAAACACAATGCTCTAGTCGGCTTTGAAACTGCTGGCATACTTTTCATAGTGTTATAAATGTATCAGCCTAATGGGACATTTTGTAGATGTTTTCCTTTATAAGTGCTTTAACAGGAGTAGGTATTCCATTGATGCAAAATTCAGCTCAGTGTTTCATTTCTTAAAGATGAGAATCATGCATTTAATGTCTTATCAGAAATTAAGTGGTGGATGGTGCCCTTCATCTCTTCAAGGCAAGAAAATTCACTCCCTGCTGAACTCTGCTCTCTTTTGGCCTCTGGGAACATCTCAAGAGCAGGGCATGGTTTGCAGTTGGAAACATCAGTGGTCATCGGAATCTGCGGCGGTTCCATCTCTTCCTTGTTTATTTGATTGTCTTTATTCATCAGGCCCAATAGCCTATTGAAAAGCGTCTTCACGTCTATGCTGGCCAAGCAAATTCAGGTCCAGGTCTTGATTGATCTCTCCTAGGACTTTGACCATTAAAGGAAAATAATGGATCTGTCTCACCTGTCCGATCTCTGAAACCTTCATCTTTGAGCCAACCCAGAGCAAAAGGGTTCCATGCTTAAAGCATAAAAATAAGAAGGGGACAGGCCTGTGCAGAAGTCCTTCCTGAGAGGCCTCTTTGGGTCTCCTTCATAGGTACACAGCCTTCTCTGGGAGAAAGTGAAGGGCTTCACAACAGATCTCAGAAGGCTGCTCAAAAGAGTGAGGTCACTTCTGAATGAGTTCAGTTGGCCAACCATGCCCAGCTGGGTGACCTCAGGCAAGCCACTGGACCTCTCTGAGCCAGTTTCCTCATCCATAAGATGGAACAGGATGAATACTGAGTGTTTTACCACCTTGAAATTTTTTATAACCAGTGCCATGTTGTATTTGGCTTTTATAAATATCGGGATTATGGTGAATTACAATGAATAACCAGAAGGAAATACTGGTTTCCAAGGGTTTATGCAGAGGAGGAGGTGAGAGTCTAGAACACTAGATGCCCTGACACTGTAAACTGGTGGATAACGTGCTGTCCTAGAGCTTAATGCCCAAGTCCATCCCCTACTTTGATATGTGATTCCTTTGCATTCAACTTGGTGACGACTATTTAACAGCCCAGCTACTGAAGCTGCTGTCAGTGGCACTGAAATTGAATCCCAAGGGGCAGAAGGCAGTGGGTACTTGGTGAGGAAGTTGTCCCAGCAGTAACATCTTTCCTGGCACCACCAAACTGGCATGTGGGTGTTGCTTTACCTCACCAATCACCAACATTCTCTGGGTTTTTTGCTCTTAAGATCACTATTTCCTCAATCATACTGATCACAGAACTCTTGTTAGCCCCAAAGACATTGCCCTCCAAATTCCCCTGATTCTAGGAATGCACTGTTTTCACCCAGTGCCCTAGAGTTGTGCTTTGTGCACCCATGGCCCCTTCCACTCCACACGTATTACAGGTGTTTTTGAAAAGACCATTGTTTCACTTTAATCACATGGATTACCTTATTCTCATTTTTAGAAATAAGGCTTCTTTAGTATTAATTCAGTGCTTAATTGGGCACCTACTACAGATCAGCATCCAGCAAGGACCTGGGGATAGTGTCGAACGATACACCATCAGTGACTTCTATGACTCGGATAGTTCACATTTGCAGAGGGTTTAACAATTGCAGAGGACGTTCACATACATTTTCTCATGTGCTTTCTACAACAGTTTGGAAAAGTAAGTCTAGCAGATGATAGTGTTATTTCTATTTCAAAGGAAAAATGGAAACAGAAAGAATAGACAACTTGCTCAAGATGCTGCGGGTTACAATCCAAAAATGTGTAGAAGACCTAAACAGACATTTCTCCAAAGAAGATATACAGATGGCCAACAGACACATGAAAGAATGCTCAACATCCTTAATCATTAGAGAAATGCAAATCAAAACTACAATGAGGTATCATCTCACACCGGTCAGAATGGCCATCATCAAAAAATCTAGAAACAATAAATGCTGGAGAGGGTGTGGAGAAAAGGGAACACTCTTGCACTGTTGGTGGGAATGTAAATTGATACAGCCACTATGGAGAACAGTATGGAGGTTCCTTAAAAAACTAAAAATAGAACTACCATACGACCCAGCAATCCCACTACTGGGCATATACCCTGAGAAAACCATAATTCAAAAAGAGTCATGTACCAAAATGTTCATTGCAGCTCTATTTACAATAGCCAGGACATGGAAGCAACCAAAGTGTCCATCATCGGATGAATGGATAAAGAAGATGTGGCACATATATACAATGGAATGTTACTCAGCCATAAAAAGAAATGAAATGGAGGTATTTGTAATGAGGTGGATGGAGTTAGAGTCTGTCATACAGAGTGAAGTAAGTCAGAAAGAGAAAAACAAATACAGTGTGCTAACACATATATATGGAATCTAAGGAAAAAAAAAAAAAAAGGACATGAAGAACCTAGTGGCAAGATAGGAATAAAGACACAGACCTACTAAAGAATGGACTTGAGGATATGGGGAGGGGGAGGGGTGAGATGTGACAGGGTGAGAGAGTGTCATGGACATATATACACTACCAAATATAAAATAGATAGCTAGTGGGAAGCAGCCGCATAGCACAGGGAGATCAGCTCGGTGCTTTGTGACCACCTAGAGGGTTGGGATAGGGAGGGTGGGAGGGAGGGAGATGCAAGAGGGAAGAGATATGGGAACATATGTATATGTATAACTGATTCACTTTGTTTTAAAGCAGAAACTAACACACCATTGTAAAGCAATTATACTTCAATAAAGATGTTAAAAAAAAAAAAAAAAGATGCCTCGGGTTAGTAGGGTTGAGTACTGCCTCCAGGCCATGTCTTCCGACTCCAGACGTCTTGCCATGTGCCTGCTCAGAGCCACAAGTCAAGACCAAGGTATTCCTGGTTAACACTTCTCAGTGTGTTCCCTGTTTCTGAGATGCATCTGACCCTGTGAGTGAAAGAATAACCCGGGGGCCCCAGTAGCTTGGAAGGGCTGGCAAGGTGTTTAACCCAAGTCTATGCTTTGCTTGTTGGCTTCATGCCTCCTTCAGGTGCTGAGACAAGGGCAGCCCATCCACTCTTGAAGTTCCCAAGCTCGCAGTTGTGTACTTTTTGAACTTACACCGTTGAGAAATATCAAGGTCAGAACACGATTGAAGAACCTTCTTCCTACTAAGTCGCTGCGTTTATATGATATTGTTTTCCATTAAAGAAGGTTCTCTTAAAAATGAGGTTGAGATCCCTAAAGAAATTGCTTCAATCAGCAGCAGGGCTTAATGACTGTTAATGGGAAGTGGAGATAGGATAGTAAGTGTTACTTTGATTAATAAGAGAACTGCAGAGAATTTAAATTGTGCCACTGATGGATTATTTTCTTCAAGCTTGATAAGCACTTCTCATTTGTTCTTAAATTTGGTCAATACTGTTAAAGGCAGCAAAATGAAGTATAATTAATTCTATTACTGCCGCTCAGACCAAGTGTTACTAAGAAACAGATTATGATGCAGACGACAGTAGAAGTCCCGGTGTTGACAGTTTGATGCTTTGAATACCTGTCAGTGCTTGTTAGCTTGAAAGAATGAAGAAAATATTTCTGTACCTTGATTTTGAGATACCTAAAACTGTTTTATCGTCTGTGCAGGTTCCACCAACCTCATATGGGGAATATCAATAAGATGATCAACTGACATTAAAATGATCCGGCTTAGGCGGTATAGAGAGTAAATAAAAGATTGAGATGTATATCAGTTAAAACGTTAAGAGCTGGATGCTCATTTTGAATTAATCACTAAGAAAATGAGACATTGATTTGATGTTGAAAGAAAGCTTTACATATTTCCTGTTTTTCAAGATTCTGCCCCATATTATGAACCATGCTTTTCTTTACCTAGCAAAGATAGATAAGCAAATAGCACATAATAATTTTAGCAAATAAATAGACAATTAATTTTATTCTGAACTGTTGTTAATCAGATGGAACTGAGAGAAAGGATATTTTATTTTAGTAGACAATTTTATTTATCATGAGTGCTGGGGTCTAGGATGGCATGAAATTAGACCTATATCTCCCCTTGTCTTCTGAAAACAGCAGGATGCACCAGTGTTTTCTGAACAGCTTTTTTTTCTTGACCTCTTTTAAATCTATGCCTGTCTATTTATTTAAGGAACATGAATCACTTTATAAGTCATGTTAAGAGTCATGTCTGAATGTAGATGGATATACACAAGGTCTTACCTACTGCTTTTCAGCTTCTCAATTCAGTGATTCTCAGCCTTGCCGTTCATCCTCCAGGGCATCTCTGGTTAATTCAAGGCGTGCTTCCAAGCTCTAAAATGAAAATAAATTAATTCCACTTTACTTTTGTTTTAAAGAAAATATGTAACGTGTCAGTCCTATTTTATGCAATCCACCAAATAACAGCAGGTTGTTACAACTTCAGGAAGACTGGGAATCAGACTCCCCCTGAACATGTGTCCTTCTGTTCACTATTTCTATTTCCAAGTCTCGTGTTTCTTCAAAAGTGTGTAAAGTTGCTGGGTGAGTAGTCTTGGATTAATACAAAACCTAAGTGTGTCGGGCTTAATAGTACAGTTATAAAGTTTCTGTGAAGTTCGAATTCCGTTATTAAAAATGTAAACCTTACCTATTATGAATTGAGGACTAATTCTCTTGTCCAGATGTCCCATAAACATAATTTCTGAAGATGGGAGAATTATAGGAAGTATATTTCAGAGCAGAATGTGAAAGTCAAGCCATTCTAGAAGCTGTTGGCTGGAAAGCTTAACTTTGGAGACAGAGTACGGTGTCTAGAAAGAGCCAGAACCAGAAGTCACCAGAAGCCCAGGTTCTGGAGCTGCTTCTGCCACTGCAAAGTGCCAGACGCCCTTAGATGAGCCTCTTAATCATTCTCAGACTACGTTCTCTCCTCTGGAAGGTGAAAGCTTGGCCCAACTGGTCTCCCACATTCTTTGACCCTTGAAAATGCTGGTCTTTGAGGAAAGCTCAAGCATGAGATGTTTAAATGATCCTTTTCAAGCCTTTGGCTCAAAATGCTGTGGTCAGATAGTAGAAATACCCACTGTGCTTCTATCCTGTGATCTCCTAGGGTGGATAACACTCTGTAAATGGAAGGTGACCTCCTCACCCACCATGTACCTGTGCTCCTTCCTGGGGGCAGAATGGTGAGTGAGCCTGGCTCATCTGTGCCTTCAAGAAGCTAGTGGGGAGGCAAGCAGGAAGCAAGGGAACAAACCATCGCGTAAGTGAGATATTCTTTGGACAAGTGCATTGAAGAGACGCAAACCAGGAAATGTCTGCATCAGATGGGGTCAGAGAAGACTCTCTGGCAGGGAGAAACGGAGAGTGAGAAACTGACCCAGGCAGAGGCGGATAAGGGGAAATAGGGAAGGGAGAATTCCAGGCTTGCTTGCCTGAAAGATGAAAGGCAGAAAGAAGCATGGTTCTCTTCTGCATCGTCTCATTGCCTTGTCTGCAATTTTCTTCTCTATTACATACACTTGCAAGGTGTTCTCGTTAATTCAAGAAAAACCAAGCAGAGAAAATATCGCTTCCATTGCTTTTTACTCAGTCATTCTCACCTCTAGCAACTCAAATAATTTTGCCTTTGGTTTCCCAGATTGCTGCCGACAATTCAAGTTTAAAAACCTAGAGTTGGGGGCTTCCCTGGTGGCGCAGTGGTTGAGAATCTGCCTGCTAATGCAGGGGACACGGGTTCGAGCCCTGGTCTGGGAAGATCCCACGTGCCGCGGAGCGGCTGGGCCCGTGAGCCACAACTACTGAGCCTGCGCGTCTGGAGCCTGTGCCCCGCAACGGGAGGGGCCGCGATAGTGAAAGGCCCGCGCACCGCGATGAAGAGCGGTCCCCGCACCGCGATGAAGAGTGGTCCCCACTTGCCGTAACCAGAGAAAGCCCTAGCATGAACCGAAGACCCAACACAGCCAAAAATAAATAAAATAAATAAATAAAGTAGCTATAAAAAAAAAAAAAAAAAAAAAAAACCTAGAGTTGGGTTATTTCCATTCACACTGTATCTCTGTGTTTGCCCATAGAATTTGGTACAACTTACGACTTTAGAATTAGTGTATAATGCTCAGAGGTGTGAAACGCCTTTCTTCAGAAATGCCTTTCTTCAGTTAATATAGATAAATATTGATGGCGGCAGGGAGCAGTAAAACAAGTCATTAAATTCTCCAGTGCAAGTGTGTCCCACACATGGCTGGAAGCTACAGAAATCACACCAGGCTCCGAGAAAACCACTGCATATGATCAGAGCGCTTGCATGCCACTGCATATGATCAGAGCGCTTGCATGCCCTCATGCCAAATTGGAAAACAGGGGCGTGTGGCGGAGGCATGGGCACCAACGGGAGAGACCGGGCACTGGGGCTGGAATGGCACTGCCGGTCCATTCTGCCCACGGTGCCTTCTGCTACCGCCCTAATGAATTCCTGGGTGAGGCAGAAACCTGTGAAAAATGGCAATCAGCAGCATAAGGGAGCTCTGGTGCTCCGAAAACAAAGAAACTTTAAATCTAAAGTAGTAACCCTATAAAACCAGCTAAGGATTTGGAGAGTAATAAACCCCTCCTCTGCTGCCATTGGATTGTTTGACAGCAGTGTCTGTGTCCGTGCAGAACTTGGCCTGGGTCACCTAGGGGCATGGGGGGCCGGCTGATGGGGCCAGATCACACGGTTGTTGCTTGACTCCTAGGATGAAAAATGAAAGGAACCGTTTCCTCATTTTATAAACCTGTCCTCAAGGATGCCAGTCTGGTATAGATTTTGAAGCTCCACAGTGCAGGGTACCCTTTCTTCAAGGTGTTTTTAATGGGCTCTGGGTTGTCAAAGGCTCCGCTCTTATAATGAGGCTGTGAGCCCTGCATGAGGAGAAAGCTCTGTAATGAGGTAGGAGGACGATTTGTTACAGTGATGCGGTTACTTGGCCATAATACCTTTTTGAGGTTTATTAAATCATATAAAATTTCAATTTACACAGTAATATTCTATAAAAGATGGAGCACACAGAAGTAATAAGTATGACAACATTTCTTTCATTTATGAATCGTACTGTTGATTGTGTTAACACTGCCACATCCAGCAGCAGGATTATTTAGGTCAGGACAGTAATTTTCTATCTCCAATTTAATTTTGTAAAAGTTAATTACAAATTAGAATAAAATGAATGCAGTTATGGAAGGCAGCAAAATGCTGAGACAGAATGTTATTGGGGGAAAATATTTACTCAGGTTGCTCCTGGTGGAGATCAGTGTTATGGAAACCCAGGACTTCTGGCCTCCATGTCACCCGTTTGCTGGAGGAAGAGAAGCTCTGGGGTTGATCTACTAGGAAATGAACTGTCCTTGGGGGAACTTAGGGCATCTCAGTGCTCATTCTAGTGAAACCGCTTCCTTCCCCAGACAGGTCACAAAGCTTGTCCCTGTCGCCCAGCAAGGAGGTGACAGAATGAAGATTAGAATTCCGGTCTCCTGACACCAGGTCAGTCAACTTTCACTTCACTCTAAGGTGGGTGTAGATTTGTTTCTGCCTTAAAAGGTGGACAGCGGGGTGTGTAGGGGATAGAGGAGGTGGTAAGTTTCTCCAAATCTCACCACAAGCCAATCTGTGCCCTGGGAGACGGAAAATTGAAATGCAGGTAGCATTTCAAGGGGACCTTCCCAGTTATCTTTTCCTCCCCTGTTGAACCCTTTTTCCATTTCCTAACAACAAAGTTTCTTCGATAGACTTTCTACCAAAGCAACTCAGCCAAAGAGCTGGTTACAACCCTGCAGGAGTTGCTCCAGCCAACCTGGCCCCCAAGAGAGAAAGGAGCACCAGAGACAGAGACTGAGCCAGAAGTGGAGAGGATTCCCAGGCCCTGGATATGAAACTCCAGTCCTTCATGTCCCTTCCCCACCATTTCCCCCTGTGTGCTGTGCTCTGTTCCCCTGGGACTTGGTCAAGGGCGATTTGCCTCTCGCTGAGAAGGTGGGTGAGCTTAATGGCACCCCGCTTATGTCCCTCCACATTCACCCCACTCTTCCCAATCACATGGTCGCTTCCCCTTCCCATCCTCACTACCGCACTTCAGCCATTTCGGGGCCCTTTGTGATATCAAGATTGACTTGCTAGGTGAGAGACTTTTACATTTAGTTTTAAATAGAGCAAAAGTGACTCTAAATTTGTTAATATTCTTTAGGTTACATAGGACAAATTAGAGACAAGTGAATCAGTAATGAAATTTGTAATGAGAATTTCTCAAGTATGAAATGTTGGCGCAAGGAAAGTTAATTGTGGGATTTTACAGCCATTATAGTTTATATCATAAATGCAAAAATGACGAGGGCCATGTAATTACAGTAGGAACACACTGAATTTTTATGGAGTGCCATTTTGTTAAAGAGGTACTTGGAGCATTAAGAGCAAATACCATCCTAACAGTGGGTCCAGGTAGCTTTCGAAACATCAAATAAATATGCTATTGCTACAAAATTGTTCCTTAGATACTGTAATTGACACGATGACTAATGAGATGGGTTTATTCTCACAGCTTCACATACTCAATTTACAGTGTCTGAAAGTTATTTTTTCTGCCATCCACAGACCTGGAAGGAAGCAGAAAAATCCCTCTTGGAAAACACTATCTCTGCTGCTTCTCTAATTAACCTTCAAAAATGCATTTTGAAATATAGAAGTTGGTGCCTGGCGTAGAAATTGGATTGTCTCAGGAAAAAAAAAAAGACCCAAGTGTTAATTTGTTCCTTATTAAGTATCTGACATGTCAAAATTACAGGCAGTTAATGTCTTGGTGCCTTTCAGCAGGGCTGGAGACAGCTTTTCCTGTGGGCCAGACACAGCGGGTGGCTCTGGTACCAGGTACCCCAGAAACCAGTGCTGTCTCCACTGCACCCCCCAACCCAGGTCTTCCTTTTACTACCCCCCATCCAGCCAGGGTCCTGTGGGCATCAGATTCCCCGATCTCTACGGAAGGACATCTAGGGGGACTGACTTGGAATCGTGGAGCATCCCCCATCATTGTGGGTTTGGGAGATGCATCCCCTCCTCAACACTTCTTCAAAAGCCCTGAAACCTTTTATTGGAGAATGGTGTGTAGAGACCCTGATATTGGGTTGCAGGTGTGCTCATCATTACTGAGGTGGTATTGCTTTTAGGCCCTCATATCTTTTTCTTTCTCTCTCTCTGTATATATATTAAAAACCATGGATTTATACTGATACCTATGATTCCAAACTAATACCCCAGGGGTCATTTTATACTGGTTCCTCTTATTTGTAACATCCTTCTCCAACAGTGAGAACCCAGCTCTCATTTATCTATGATATATTTACTTATTTGTTCAATTCCACTATATACATAAAGTAGTTCCAGACCTGCTAACCCATACTCCTATAAGAAGCAGTGTTTATACACAGTTCTTTTTGTCCTTAGCCTCACAGTGTCCAGTCTGGATGCAATAGAGTTAATTCATTTGTTAGTCTTTGTATCCCATTTTGGGTCTCCCCATCCACATCCTGGTTGCTTTGAATTATTTATTTATTTATTTATTCATTGGGGGGATATGTGAAGCATTACTATGGTCTAAGAGGAAGAGTTGGTTACATAAGATGTTCTCAGAGAAGGATGGCTCCCTCCTCCTCCCTCCCACCCTCTCCCATTTTCCTCTTCTCTCCACCCTTCCCACCTGCCTCCCATAGGTAGCCAACATCCTTGGTTTCTGATTTATCCTCTCTGTATTTCTTTTGCACAAGTGATCAGACACCTATTTTCTTATATCCCCTTCTTACACAAAGGGTAGCATACTATAAACACTCTTTTGGACTTTGCTTTTTTCACTGAATAGTACGACATGGAATCTTTACATTTTTCAAAATGGGGCATGAGTGTCAAAAGGCTGAGAGGTGCTAGGTGGCTGGACAATCTTCAATCACTTTGAAATAGAAGGATTCTAATGGAAGACCAGAAACGTCCAGTCTAGAAGATGAGTCTAGAAAGACTAAACGGTCCTTGCTTTCAAAGACCCTCCAAGGGAATAAGGAACTAAGAAGACTAAATGTGTCTGCATGGAAAAAAATTGTCAACCTTCTGAAAAGAATTGCATCCTCCTAATATGCCAGGAGAAAAGTAACAGTAACAACTTTGTCAATGAAACTCCAGGGGAAAAAGAGCAAAGCAATAATGATGCAAGGCAGCTGAAAGCTCCCGGATTTAAAGAAATCCCGAGGTTCGGCTGAAAATGACCCAGCTTCCAGCTCTTTGCAGGTCACGTGTCACTTAACTTCCTTCAGTCCACTCCCTGTGTTGGGTCCCTTATGTCAGTGTTTCTCAGACCTCAGTGTGCACCAAAATCCCCTGACTATCCTTTTAAAATGCAGGTTCTGCTTCAGGAGGTCTGAGGTGTGGCCCGAGATTCTGCATTTCTAACCAGCTCCCAGGTCATGCCGGCACTGCTGGTCCAGGGACCATACTCTACGTAGCAAGACCTTGTATGGTCTCTGTGACTCAGGTACCAAGAACTTGTTCCTTCAATATGGAATCAATATGATTGTCCACAATACACAAAAATCCCAAGAAAAAGCTGACTCATACACTCCTGGCTTTGCATTCACCTGTTTACTAAACTGTCTGGAATTCCTGATCGGATTAGAAGACAACAACATAAAAACATTAAAATGGGGTGGTCTTGAGAGAAGATGGCGGAAGAGTAAGACGCGGAGATCACCTTCCTTCCCACAGATACAGTAGAAATACATCTACACGTGGAACTGCTCCTACAGAACACCCACTGAACGCTGGCAGAAGATGTCAGACCTCCCAAAAGGCAAGAAACTCCCCACGTACTTGGGTAGGGCAAAAGAAAAAAGAAATAACAGAGACAAAGGAATAGGGACGGGACCTGCACCAGTGGGAGGGAGCCGTGAAGGAGAAAAGTTTCCCACTCACTAGGAAGCCCCTTCACGGGCGGAGACTGCGGGTGGCGGAGGGGGGAGCTTCGGAGCCACGGAGGAGAGCGCAGCCACAGGGGTGTGGAGGGCAAAGCGGAGAGATTCCCGCACAGAGGATCAGGGCCGAGCAGCGCTCACCAGCCCGAGAGGCTTGTCTGCTCCCCGCCGGGGCGGGTGGGGCTGGGAGCTGAGGCTTGGGCTTCCGTCGGATCGCAGGGAGAGGACTGGGGTTGGCGGCGTGAACACAGCCTGAAGGGGCTAGTGCGCCACAGCTAGCCGGGAGGGAGTCGGGGAAAAAGTCTGGAGCTGCCGAAGAGGCAAGAGACTTTTTCTTACCTCTTTGTTTCCTGGTGTGCGAGGAGAGGGGATTCAGAGCGCCGCCTAAACGAGCTCCAGAGACTTCCTAGCCGCGGCCATTAGCGCGGACCCCAGAGACAGGCGTGAGACGCTAAGGCTGCTGCTGCCGCCACCAAAAAGCCTGTGTGCGAGCACAGGTCACTCGCCACACCGCCCCTCCCGGGAGCCTGTGCAGCCCACCACCGCCAGGCTCCCGTGATCTTTCCCAGGAGAACGCACGACGCGCCTCGGGCTGCTGCAACGTCACGACGCCTCTGACGCAGCAGGCTCGCCCCGCCTCCTCCGTACCGCTCCCTCCCCCCGGCCTGAGTGAGCCAGAGCCCTCGGAGCAGCTGCTCCTTTAACCCCGTTCTGTCTGGGCGGGGAACAGACGCCCTCAGGCGACCTACACGCAGAGGCGGGTCCAAATCCAAAGCTGAACCCCGGAGCTGTGCAAACAAAGAAGAGAAAGGGAAATCTCTCCCAGCAGCCTCAGAAGCAGCGGATTAAAACTCCACAAACAACTTGATGTGCCTGCATCTGTTGAATACCTGAATAGACAACGAATCATCCCAAATTCAGGAGGTGGACTTTGGGAGCCAGATATATTAATTTTTCCCCTTTTCCTTTTTTTGTGAGTGTATATGTATATGCTTCTGGGTGAGATTTTGTCTGTATAGCTTTGCTTTATAATAGCTTTATTTTACTTCACTATATTATATCCTCTTTCTTTCTTTCTATTTTTTCTCCCTTTTACTCTGAGCCATGTGGATGAAAGGCTCTTGGTGCTCCAGCCAGGCATCAGGGCTGTGCCTCTGAGGTGGGAGAGCCAACTTCAGGACACTGGTCCACAAGAGACCTCCCAGCTCCACGTAATACCAAACGGCGAAAATCTCTCAGAGATCTCCATCTCAACATCAAGACCAAGCTTCACTCAACGACCAGCAAGCTACAGTGCTGGACACCCTATGCCAAACAACTAGCAAGACAGGAACACAGCCCCATCCATTAGCAGAGAGGCTGCCTAAAATCATAATAAGGCCACAGACACCCAAAATACACCACCAGATGTGGACGTGCCCACCAGAAAGGCAAGATCCAGCCTCATCCACCAGAACACAGGCACTAGTTCCCTCCACCAGGAAGCCTACACAACCCACTGAACCAACTTTAGCCACTGGGGACAGATACCAAAAACAACGGGAACTATGAACCTGCAGCCTGTGAAAAGGAGACCCCAAACACAGTAAGATAAGCAAAATGAGATGACAGAAAAACACACAGCAGATGAAGGAGCAGGGTCAAAACATACCAGACCTAACAAATGAAGAGGAAATAGGTAGTCTACCTGAAAAAGAATTCAGAATAATGATAGTAAGGATGATCCAAAATCTTGGAAATAGAATAGACAAAATGCAAGAAACATTTAACAAGAACGTAGAAGAACTAAAGAGGAACCAAGCAACGATGGACAACACAATAAATGAAATTAAAAATACTCTAGATGGGATCAATAGCAGCATAACTGAGGCAGAAGAACGGATAAGTGACCTGGAAGATAAAATGGTAGAAATAACTACTGCAGAGCAGGATAAAGAAAAAAGAATGAAAAGAACTGAGGACAGTCTCAGAGACCTCTGGGACAACATTAAACGCACCAACATTCGAATTATAGGGGTCCCAGAAGAAGAAGAGAAAAAGAAAGGGACTGAGAAAATATTTGAAGAGATTATAGTTGAAAACTTCCCTAATATGGGAAAGGAAATAGTTAATCAAGTCCTGGAAGCACAGAGAGTCCCATACAGGATAAACCCAAGGAGAAACATGCCAAGACACATATTAATCAAACTGTCAAAAATTAAATATAAGGAAAACATATTAAAGGCAGCAAGGGAAAAACAACAAATAACACACAAGGGAATCCCCATAAGGTTAACATCTGATCTTTCAGCAGAAACTCTGCAAGCCAGAAGGGAGTGGCAGGATATACTTAAAGTGATGAAGGAGAAAAACCTACAACCAAGATTAATCTACCCAGCAAGGATCTCATTCAGATTTGATGGAGAAATTAAAACCTTTACAGACAAGCAAAAGCTGAGAGAGTTCAGCACCACCAAACCAGCTTTACAACAAATGCTAAAGGAACTTCTCTAGGCAAGAAACACAAGAGAAGGAAAACACCTACAATAACAAACCCAAAACATTTAAGAAAATGGGAATAGGAACATACATATCGATAATTACCTTAAATGTAAATGGATTAAATGCTCCCACCAAAAGACACAGACTGGCTGAATGGATACAAAACAAGACCCATATATATGCTGTCTACAAGAGACCCACTTCAGACCTAGAGACACATACAGACTGAAAGTGAGGGGATGGAAAAAGATATTCCATGCAAATGGAAATCAAAAGAAAGCTGGACTAGCAATTCTCATATCAGACAAAATAGACTTTACAATAAAGACTATTACAAGAGACAAAGAAGGACACTATATAATGATCAAGGGATCGATCCAAGAGGAAGGTATAACAATTGTAAATATTTATGCACCCAACATAGGAGCAAATACATACATAAGGCAAATACTAACAGCCATAAAAGGGGAAATCGACAGCAACACAATCATAGTAGGAGACTTTAACACCCCACCTTCACCAATGGACAGATCATCCAAAATGAAAATAAATAAGGAAACACAAGCTTTAAATGATACATTAAACAAGATGGACTTACTTGATATTTATAGGACATTTCACCCAAAAACAACAGAATACACATTTTTCTCAAGTGCTCATGGAACATTCTCCAGGATAGATCATATCTTGGGTCACAAATCAAGCCTTGGTAAATTTAAGAAAATTGAAATCGTATCAAGTATCTTTTCCGACCACAACGCTATGAGACTAGATATCAATTACAGGAAAAGATCTGTAAAAAATACAAACACATGGAGGCTACACAATACACTACTTAATAACGAAGTGATCACTGAAGAAATCAAAGGGGAAATCAAAAATACCTAGAAACAAATGACAATGGAGACACGACGACCCAAAACCTATGGGATGCAGCAAAAGCAGTGCTAAGAGGGAAGTTTATAGCAATACAAGCCTACCTCAAGAAACAGGAAACATCTCGAATAAACAACCTAACCTTGCACCTGAAGCAATTAGAGAAAGAAGAACAAAAAAACCCCAAAGCTAGCAGCAGGAAAGAAATCATAAAGATCAGGTCAGAAATAAATGAAAAAAAAATGAAGGAAACAATAGCAAAAATCAATGAAACTAAAAGCTGGTTCTTTGAGAAGATAAACAAAATTGATAAACCATTAGCCAGACTCATCAAGAGAAAAAGGGAGAAGACTCAAATCAATAGAATTAGAAATGAAAAAGGAGAAGTAACCACTGACACTGCAGAAATACAAAAGATCATGAGAGATTACTACAAGTAACTCTATGCCAATAAAATGGACAACCTGGAAGAAAAGGACAGATTCTTAGAAATGCACAACCTGCCGAGACTGAACCAGGAAGAAATAGAAAATATGAACAGACCAATCACAAGCACTGAAATTGAAACTGTGATTAAAAACCTTCCAACAAAGAAAAGCCCAGGACCAGATGGCTTCACAGGTGAATTCTATCAAATATTTAGAGACGAGCTAACACCTATCCTTCTCAAACTCTTCCAAAATATTGCAGGGGGAGGAACACTCCCAAACTCATTCTACGAGGCCACCATCACCCTGATACCAAAACCAGACAAAGATGTCACAAAGAAAGAAAACTACAGGCCAATATCACTGATGAACATAGATGCAAAAATCCTCAACAAAATACTAGCAAACAGAATCCAACAGCACATGAAAAGGATCATACACCATGATCAAGTGGGGTTTATCCCAGGAATGCAAGGATTCTTCAATATACGCAAATCAATCAACGTGATACACCATATTAACAAATTGAAGGAGAAAAACCATATGATCATCTCAATAGATGCAGAGAAAGCTTTCGACAAAATTCAACACCCATTTATGATAAAAGCCCTGCAGAAAGTAGGCATAGAGGGAACTTTCCTCAACATAATAAAGGCCATATATGACAAACCCACAGCCAACATTGTCCTCAATGGTGAAAAACTGAAACCATTTCCTCTAAGATCAGGAACAAGACAAGGTTGCCCACTCTCACCACTATTATTCAACATAGTTTTGGAAGTGTTAGCCACAGCAATCAGAGAAGACAAAGAAATAAAAGGAATCCAAATCGGAAAAGAAGAAGTAAAGCTTCACTGTTTGCAGATGACATGATACTATACATAGAGAATCCTAAAGATGCTACCAGAAAACTACTAGAGCTAATCAATGAATTTGGTAAGGTAGCAGGATACAAAATTAATGCACAGAAATCTCTTGCATTTCTATACACTAATGACGAAAAATCTGAAAGTGAAATTAAGAAAACACTCCTGTTTACCATTGCAACAAAAAGTATAAAATATCTAGGAATAAACCTACCTAAGGAGACAAAAGACCTGTATGCAGAAAATTATAAGACACTGATGAAAGAAATTAAAGATGATACAAATAGATGGAGAGATATACCATGTTCTTGGATTGGAAGAATCAACATTGTGAAAATGACTCTACTACCCAAAGCAATCTACAGATTCAATGCAATCCCTATCAAACTACCACTGGCATTTTTCACAGAACTAGAACAAAAAATTTCACAATTTGTATGGAAACACAAAAGACCCTGAATAGCCAAAGCAATCTTGAGAACGAAAAATGGAGCTGGGGGAATCAGGCTCCCTGACTTCAAACTATATTACAAAGCTACAGTAATCAAGACAGTTTGGTACTGGCACAAAAACAGAAATATAGATCAATGGAACAGGATAGAAAGCCCAGAGATAAACCCACACACATATGGTCACCTTATCTTTGATAAAGGAGGCAAGCATATACAGTGGAGAAAAGACAGCCTCTTCAATAAGTGGTGCTGGGAAAATTGGACAGCTACATGTAAAAGTATGAAATTAGAACACTCCCTGACACCATGCACAAAAATAAACTCAAAATGGATTAAAGACCTAAGTGTAAGGCCAGACACTATCAAACTCTTAGAGGAAAACATAGGCAGAACACTCTATGACATAAATCACAGCAAGATTCTTTTTGACCCAGCTCCTAGAGAAATGGAAATAAAAACACAAATAAACAAATGGGACCTAATGAAACTTAAAAGCTTTTGCACAGCAAAGCAAACCATAAACAAGACCAAAAGACAACCATCAGAATGGGAGAAAATATTTGCAAATGAAGCAACTGACAAAGGATTGGTCTCCAAGATTTATAAGCAGCTCATGCAGCTCAATAACAAAAAAAACGAACAACCCAATCCAAGGGTAGGCAGAAGACCTAAATAGACATTTCTCCAAAGAAGATATACAGGTGGCCAACAGACACATGAAAGAATGCTCAACATCATTAATCATTAGAGAAATGCAAATCAAAACTACAATGAGATATCATCTCACACCGGTCAGAATGGCCATCATCAAAAAATCTAGAAACAATAAATGCTGGAGAGGGTGTGGAGAAAAGGGAACACTCTTGCACTGTTGGTGGGAATGTAAATTGATACAGCCACTATGGAGAACAGTATGGAGGTTCCTTAAAAAACTACAAATAGAACTACCATACGACCCAGCAATCCCACTACTGGGCATATACCCTGAGAAAACCATAGTTCAAAAAGAGTCATGTACCAAAATGTTCACTGCAGCTCTATTTACAATAGCCAGGACATGGAAGCAACCTAAGTGTCCATCATCGGATGAATGGATAAAGAAGATGTGGCACATATATACAATGGAATATTACTCAGCCATAAAAAGAAATGAAATGGAGGTATTTGTAATGGGGTGGATGGAGTTAGAGTCTGTCATACAGAGTGAAGTAAGTCAGAAAGAGAAAAACAAATACAGTATGCTAACACATATATATGGAATCTAAGGAAAAAAAAAAAAAGGCCATGAAGAACCTAGTGGCAAGACGGGAATAAAGACACAGACCTACTAGAGAATGGACTTGAGGATATGGGGAGGGGGAGGGGTGAGATGTGACAGGGTGAGAGAGTGACATGGACATATATACACTACCAAATGTAAAATAGATAGCTAGTGGGAAGCAGCCGCATAGCACAGGGAGATCAGCTCGGTGCTTTGTGACCACCTGGAGGGGTGGGATGGGGAGGGTGGGAGGGAGGGAGATGCAAGAGGGAAGAGATATGGGAACATATGTATATGTATAACTGATTCACTTTGTTATAAAGCAGAAACTAATACACCATTGTAAAGCAATTATACTTCAATAAAGATGTTTAAAAAACAAACAAACAAACAAAAAACATTAAAATGTGTTTACTGATGCCTATGATTTATTACAAAACAAAAGCTTTACATTCACTGAAAAGCAGATCCTAAGCCTTTAGAGATATGCCTGCTGTGCAGGGCAGATTCCACACAGGTATTTGCTGAATTTCTCTGATGTGTGCAAGACAGGATTGAAGTTAAAAGAACCTTAGCCTCTGGTGGATTTTGATTTTAGTTCCATCTAAGGAGGGTTAATTAGACCTTGGACTTGCTTCAGGATAGTTACAGTGTGTAACACAGTACTGACTCTGCAAAACCCTCTCCATCTGTCTCAGGTTCCCTGAATTGAATTCTTGTTCATGCATATGGAATAAAACTCACACGCACACTGTACCTCCTTAATGCCTCTCAAAATGTTTTTGCAAAATACGTGTGCTTCTAAGTCCAAGAAAGACAGGAAACATATTTTCACACCAGCTTCAGGTCCCTATACTAAGAAAGTACACATTGTAAAAGAACTTTCCATGGTCAATGTCAATGTATGAGGGTTAGCACACAAGTTCTACAGCACACTTAGTAAATAAATTATGAGTTAATTCAAATGTTCCTGGGAGAAGAAAATATTTTATAGGTTTAGCAGCAAGCTCTTGCCCAGATCAGACATCTGTGGGACCAGGAGCATATTCACTGTCTTCTGTGAAAGCAAGACTTGGCTTGATCTTCCTTTAGACACAGCCCCAGCGTTCTTGGGAAGTGCCGTTGATTCATCCAAGAGCCTCATGCAGGCTTGAAATCAGGGCATTTTCTTTCCTTCACCCACTCCCTCTGATTACATTTGATTATCTAGCCCAATAACAAGTCCGATTCCATGGTTCTGGGGGTGTCCACCTTATGCCTCAGACCCCTCCCCTCATCGGCCCCCCGGCCCAGGCCCCTGCTCTCTCACCTAAGGTACTGCAACAGCCTCGCACCTGCCCCTGAAGCCGTAAGTTCAAGTCCCTCTGTGCTGCTGTCCCAAGAAACTAGCCACAGCACAGGTTTGATCATGTCCCAGCCGCCGCTTCCAGTGCCTTCCACAGGCCACCCAACTGACAACAGATTTCTCCACACTGGCTCAGTCCAGCCTCCCACCTCGTCCTTCCTATGCACCCACGGGAACTCTGTGCTGTATTATTCCCTCGGTGGTTGCCTTCTTGCCCACTCTGAGCCCCTGCTCTTAATCTTCCTTCAGCCTAGGTTTTCATCCCACCCTACACCCAATCTTTGCCTACTGCAGTCTCACTCATCTCAAAAAGTCCATCCTTCATCCACAAAGCATTTCCTGAGCCCACAAATGGAAATTATTTCCCTGCCCTTTAACCGGTGGCACACAGCTTACGATCTGCCCCACTCTGCCTCGTGTGGCAGTGGGTCTTGTCTTAGTCTCCATGTGTGGTCCTCATAGTGGACACACTGCCAGGTCCCTCTGTGGGCGGTGGGACCATGAACTTGTTGTGGACAACGCACAGGGAGTCGAAGCGATGTGTGACCCTCCTGGGATAAGCGTTGAACTGCTGGAGCGAGCACTCCGTGTCTCTTTCTTCCCCGATCCTGGGAGACCTTCAGGGTTGGAGGTGGTGGCTGCTTTGTCAGCCTGGTTCCTTGAGTGACCATGGTGAGCAGAGACCCCAGCTGACCTGCAAGGGACATGCAGCATAAGTGAGAAATAAAGGTTGGGTATTTTAAGTCATTGAGATTTTGAGGTTGTTCCATGCAGCTAGGAATTTTGCCTTTGCATTAGAAATATCTATGACATCTAACACGGTGGGAATCTGTGGAATTAAGTTTAACCCAACTGCATCCAGTGTAAAATGACAAGGCAGGAACACCAGTGAGCAGGCAGGCAGTGTCGCCTAGTGGTCAGGGGCAGGCCCCCTGGGGTCAGGCCGCCACTTCTCAGCTTCACGATTAGAGCAAGGGATCACTGCACCTACGCTTCAGTTTCCCCATCCATGAAGGGGATAATAGCACAACCTCCATTAGAGGTAGAACCTCCGGGTTCTAGCCAGGATCAAGTGACGTAATGCATATATACTTTGTAAACAGCCAATAAACGTCGGCCATTATTAGCTGTTGTTATTATTATTAGTAGTAGTAGTAGTAATGCATTCAGTTTCCCAGTAGTACAGTAGTACTTAGTGAAACTTAACTACAGGGCTGGACAAAGAAGAAATATCTGGAAATCAAGTAACGTTAGCACTAGCGTCCCAGCAGCCAGGGACAGAAGACCCCGCACTGAGGGACCAGTGCAGAAAAGGCTGCCCAGCCGCAGCCAGCCTCCTCCAGTGGACCCCAGTCTGCTAACTTCAGGCAGCCCAGCTGCTGAGCCCTTCACAACTGAAGGCAGAGGAACCAGGAGGCCAGCTGCGGCCTCCCAAGGACGCCAGTGGTTCAAAGGACATCAGGCCCTTTACCCACATCTGCTCTCAGAGGCCCTGACTTTAAAGTCCACGAACAAGATGTATGTGTTGCTACCAAAGACAGAGCATAAGCTAATGTCACCAGCAGGGAAGAATAATAAGCAAATGTGTTAATTAAGGCTAATTAGTCTTCTATTTTTATCTCTAATCATTTCTTAGAACCGAAGAAGAAATCATTATAGTCCATTGTGTCTCCAGGGAAAGATTTTGTATTTGCATTTTTACATATGGGCTACATTTTCTATGTCATGCATTTTATCAGGATCCTAGACACAATAGTTGTTATACAGTTACCTGTAGTCACGCCTAAGTTCTACTTAACGCTAACATATATATGATTGTCCTTCTTGATAACAGAATAAACAGAGCTCAAATTTCTTCCTTTGCATGTGCTCACTAGTATTTGTTGAGTGGTCACAATCCCTGCCGCCAAGAAGGAGATATATATATTTATATTCATTCTAAAAAGAGGTTCAGACAAGCGGCTGACTTGGTAACTCAGAAGAATTCTGAAGGACATGAAGAAGTGTCTAGAGGATGTCACAGGGCTCTGTGCTTGCCTCGGGTGAATATTTTTATCATTGACTTGGTTGAACACGAAGAAGAAATACTTCTCAAGTTCACAGAGTTACCAGTGGGAGAAACAGCTACTTTATAGATGACACAATCAGGATTCAAAATGTTCTGATTATGTCATCTAAAACACAGGGCTAAAACACAGAGGAAGCTAATAAAAATAAATGCAAAGTCCTGCATTTAGGTTCACAGAAGCCATTACACAAACACGATCACAATGGTTCACGTGAAAGGCGTGTGGGTTGAGCTTGGCTGTGAGCTCAGAGGGTGCCCACCACGCGGTTGTTTCCCCACGTGTGAGATGCAGTACTGGGCCACAAGGACTCTGTCATTGAGTTCAAATGGGTACCTCAGTTGACGAGAGAAATTGAGAGTAATTAAGAAGGTAAAGTGTCTGTAAGCAATCTGAAATGAAGAATAAATATTTAAACAAAAATATCAACAAATGACCCAAAAGTACTACAGATGTGTTCAAAAATATCAAGGATTATGAAGTTGAAAATGGAGAACATGTGTTCTGTCTGTTCCGGAGGCTGGATGTCAACTTAGCATGACATGTCTCATAACTAGTGCCATCCAGCGTTGGCAGAGGGGCTTAACAGAAATGAGCCTGTCCCAGAAGCTCCCATATCAAAGTGGCCTTAGCATTCCTCAGGGATCTGTGTCAGGGAGAGAGGCTTCTACCTTGGCCTTTATCCTAAATGGCTCTGTCCAGGCCTACACCAGAGCTGTGAATAGGATGGACTTATTCTGTCATGGAATTTTCCGTCTTCTTATAAGGACACACTTTTAATTCTATAATGGAAAACAGTGGAAAAATAGAATTTGCTTTACATACGTTCACCCTAATATATATTTAAATGTATAAGTATATAAAACATATATTTTTAAAACAGGTCAATCTGTTTACCAAAGATTTTAGCTCTCTTGCCCGATTTACAAACCAGACCTTGCCGTGTGTTGTGCTACAGACACAAGATGCTATGGCTGGGTCATGAGCAGTCGTTCTAGAAAATTGGGACACTGGGCAACCGTGTCACATAGTCTTCTCCAAGCCCACTAGATGACAAATCAGTTGAAATCCCAGCGTGAGAGAAGTTTACGCAGCTCTTTTTTCCTGTATAATAGATGCTCTGTCGAGTAGTGTGTTTCGTGCTGTGACAATTCATTCCTGCACTTGTGACAGGACCGCCGGCTGATTTCACTATGCTCAATTAGGAGAAAATGCATATTTTAATCTGCCCCGTGGTGAGGTCACACTTTGCTCAGCGGCCTTGGCAAACCAGCCATTTAACCATTTAGGTGGGTGGAGGCTTCCTCACCAGGCTGTCATTCGGCTGCCAGCAGCCTCTCTATTCTCATTTTGTTGCCAACACTTCCCGGGTTCCAGAGTATAAACAATTAAAGGCCACTCCATCATTCTCGGAGCCACTGCACTGCAGCCCAGCCCCTTCAGCTCCACCGCCATCCTGGCTGCTAGCGATCAGCTTGGTGCTGTGTGCACGCGGCTGACAACGCCTTTCCCTCTCTCCTTTCCTGGCCTGGGAGGC
The DNA here is from genome assembly GCF_949987535.1 of Balaenoptera acutorostrata. Classification (NCBI taxonomy): domain Eukaryota; kingdom Metazoa; phylum Chordata; class Mammalia; order Artiodactyla; family Balaenopteridae; genus Balaenoptera; species Balaenoptera acutorostrata. Next base: position 50,960,739 of record NC_080070.1, read on the forward strand.
CTGAGAGCTCAGCATGGAAGCCTGCACATGGCCTCTCTGCCCGGGCTCTGTTATTTCTGCCCCCAGGCCAAGGATAGAATTCAGGGCCTGCCTTTGCGGGAAGTGGGAAATCTGTGCCAGCCAGCCCGGCCAGCTCAGCTCTGACCTTGGAGTCCAGTGCCCATCCAGGAATGCCCGCTGCTGATGACTCCTTGAACTGGCCATGCTCACTGCCATCTCCTCACCACGGCCCCCATTGCCCCTATAGAGAGCAAAATTATGCCCTCCCCCGCTTTAATTTGGTTTTCCAATTACTGAGACGATCCCCTTGGGATATTTGTCTTCCTTTCTTTCCATTCCATCTTCCATCTTCCATCTGGCCTTTTAGATTCCTTAGATCGTCAGATGTACACACACAACCCTGGAATTAGATAGGGTGAGCCTGGGGTGGAAATCATAGCTGGTGGACCCATATCACGCTGGTAGAGGCATGCGGTGTGCTCCAAGGCTTGGATGCACCTGGACACTGATCTTAGAACTTCCACTGACTGACTTAAGGTATTTATCCTCTCTTAAGTCATACCCTTCTTAGTTTCAAATGGGAAGAGTAACACTCCTGGCCTCAGGGTTTCTGCAGTCGATACACAGATACCGAGAGAGCTAATGTTTATTGAGCTCTGTCCCAGTGCTCCAAGGAAGTGCTGGTATGGGTGCGTCATCTCATTTAATTCAAGGACCGACCTCTGAATAACCCATTCTACAAAGGTAGACTGGCCCAGAGGCGTTCGCAAGTAGCCTGAGTAAGGGAAGCAGTGAAGGGCTGAGCGTGGTGGGCTGGAAAATGGTGCGCTTTGTTCTCTCCCAAATCTCAGAGATCTGGGCTGGAGATGACAGCTGGACGCTGGAATGTAGACTCCCACAGGGTCAAAGCTGAGTGTCCCAGTGGCAGATAAAATGTCCACAGAGCGTCCTCAGAGCCAAGCACTTTCTTCTGCCCATTTTGAAACTAGGAAGAATTCCCAGATTTTTCATTGTCTTGTTTTTTTTTTTTAAAAAAAGGATTCATCCCAAATAGCTTCCTCTAACTCTGCAATTGACAGCCTAGGGTCAGGCTCAAGCCACCAGCCGGGGCCAGGCCCAGATGTTCTGGGTTTCTGTTGACGGAGCCGAAGTCACTGACCCCTTTGTGCGAACCTGCTTTAGGACCCAGTCCAGACAGTGGGGTGGGGACCAGACAGCTCTAAATTCCGTGCAAGATTATCCCATTTCCGACGCTTTTACAGAGTCTGTGACTTGGGGTCGCAAGGCCCCTTCACTAAATCACCACTGCTCAAGGCTGGGGGAGGCTCCGGCCCCAGGATCCAGGGGTGTTTTTTTTTTAAGGAGATCACAGGCACACACACCCTTTCCCCCTCAATTCCCTTCCCATCATGCTCCCTCCTGTTCTAGTAACCTGCCAGAACTACCTTGAGTTGCCTCATTGGTTGTCCCCTTTGCCCGTTGTGTGATTTCTTTTCCTTTGAAATTTAGTGTGGGGAATCGCTCCAATAGTAATGAGAGGAAGGGAGAAAACAAGGGTTGGCCCCTGCTCAGAAGGACCCTGAGCTTGATTTAATGCTCTGCTGTCGCCATCTTGAAATTCTGAAATATTTTCAAACAGGGGGCCCCAGAAATTATGTCGCTGGTCCTGGAGAGAACAAACATTTGTTGAGTACTTACTCCTTCCTAGGCTAATGGCTCCCAAACTTTAATACACATCTGAATCACCTGAGGGAGCCTTTAAAACTCTTGCTGCCCAGGCCATACCCCAGACCAGTGACATCAGAATGTCTGGACCTCTCTATTTTCTGAAGATCCCCAGGTGTTGTGACTCAGATGTGCAACAAGGTTTGGGAGCCACTGTTCCAGGCTCTCTCACAAGAAGAGGTGTTATTACTTGCCTGGGGCAGCTGAGGGGACAGGGGCCCAGAGCTGCTCAGCAGTGTCCCCGAGCTCACACCCTAGCTTGGGGAACATCAGGAGTTGAACCCAGGCTAACCTGAACTCTGAAGCCCAGTTCTTTTCATTCAACCACAAGACTTAAGCCAACCTGCTCTGCAGTTCGCTAAATTAGGTCATTTGTAAATTCTACTGGTTTCTGAATAAGATGGTCATGTAACCAGGCCTTTCTACTCTTGGGAAAGTACTCCTAAGCATTTCTTTGGATCTTGGCAAGGAAGAGCAAGAATTTTTCACAAACTGTCCACACACATCGAGAATTCTGTGCAGGACCTGCGGGCAGCCATCCAGAAATTTCCCGCAGCTAGCCAAGCCACAGCCACCTGGAGCCTGTTCTGTTCTCGGGAGGAAGCTCCTCTGACTGTCCCTTGTTGAAAGCTGTCACCTCGGGGAAGGACACCTCCTTTCAGAGGAAGTCATCAGGCCTCCACCAGGATGCCCTGAATCTGCCCTTCACGGCCGGCCTCTTCCAGATCTCTCCTTGTCACGTCCGGAGCCCCTGAAATCTGCAAGACGTGGGAGAATCAGTCCTGTTCCTGTGCAAGCCCTTCTTTCATTTTTGCCTTTTTCCCAAAAGAGGATTTTTGTACAAGCCCGCAGGGGCTCCTTTCCTCCAAGTCCATCCGCTCCGTGCCCATCCCTCTTTCTGACCCAGCCCCTCCCCTCAGCCTTGGGTGGGGTGGAGGAGGGCACGGGGTAGCTCCCACTGCTGTCCCCCTCGTGGGACACGCCCAGATGAGGGAACAGAAAACAGCAGGGAAACCTCCTCGCCCACAAAGACAAGCTTTCCAGAAGGCACTAGCCCATGAGACAATGGACCACCAGCCCGCACTCCTGTCCCCGACCCAGACGCACCCCAGCCTGTGGCTTAGGAGCTGAGCATCCTTGTACCCTTTGGGTTAGTTTCTAGTTCGCTCTACTGGGCTTCTCTCTCTCTCTCTCTTCCTCTCTCTCATCTCCTGATTAACAGGCTGAGCAGTGTGACTGCTTCAAGCCTGTTTGTGCTTGCTTCTCTCTCATGTACATAAGGTTAAATGGCCATGGTGGACCCTGTGCCACCCTCAGACCTTCAAAGGAAGGACGCCAGGAACTTCAGAGGGCACAGAGGGCATCAGGTGGAAGGGTCTGAGGAGAGCTGTGCAAAGGAAGTCAGCTGTCAAAAACCCGCTTCCTCAGGCTTAATTTGAGTCTTTGGAAAAAGAAGCTAAATTAAACAGGTGCTCAGGGATTATTTATCTTCCCTGCAGTAATTGGCTTTTACATTGGATACAAAGCTTTACCATGTAACAAAGATGAAGTCCAGAAAAATGCCCAGACAGCTAGTTTTCAGAGGTGAGGAGCATTTTGGCCTGGCCAGAATCACAGCGGGGTGCAGGCGCCGGGGGTACAGGGCCTGGATGGGGCTCTTCTTCCCCCCGGGGGCTCAGCCCTTGATCAGCTCCTCTCGGGCAGTCTAAAGAACATGGGCCTTTCCACAAATCTGCTTTCCTCCTCCCAGCCTGAGATAGGGCTTGAGGTAAATAGGCCGGTGGCCGATGGTCATGGTCAGAGGTGCTCAGAGAGAGGGCCCCTCCCGCTCCAGAGCCAGGCAGGCAGGCAGGGGGACCCTACAAAGCACATCAGTACACCCCATCGCTGCTTAACCAAAATGCACCCAGGTTCAGTGTCTGTGGAAGGTTCCACAGGGCCAGCCTAATGGAACCAGTGAGCACCACTGTGTTAAAGGTACCTGACATTTGCTAAGAAATGCCCCCCTCTGAGTCCATGGGGCCCAGCGAGTGGACGGAGGTCTGGATGTTAATATTCCCGTAGCTTTAATAGTCGGAATCCACCATCATATGCTCTTCCCAGACGTGCTGGTGTCTTATTAGAAATGCGGTAAATAGAATTTAATGCGATTGAAAAGAAATCCAACAGACTCTAATCTAAAGAATGCCATTTCAGGAAAATAGCAGCGACTTACAATTTCCTGCCCCTAAAGTGGAAAATCAGTTTTAGAACATTGTAAACTTTTAATTGCATGCAGCATGAAAACAGATTTCAAACAGAAAGGAGGGGAAGGAGAGCTGACATTAATTGAACACCTTCCATTAAGGGCCAGACACAGTCACATTACCTCATTCCGTCCTCACAGCAGCCAAATGAGATTGGAGTTATTTTCTCAGAGTTAAAAATGAGGAAACTGAGGCTCAGCAGGGAAAAGTATCTTGCTCAAGGTCATGGGTAGAAAGCTGCAGAGTCTGGATTTGAAATTGGGCCCATTTGGCTCTAAAGCCTGTACTCTTTGTATCTACTGTGAAGCATATGCGTGGGAAAATTTCCTTTCTTCCACAAACTGGCCCCAACAAATGACACATAGGTGGTTCCAGAAATCGGTGGCTTGACTGTGGCTGTTTTGGCTCCTCCGTGTTTCAGATCCACTTATGGCACAGGAAGCATTGGGCTCAATGCCACGAGAGAGAGAAAAGGCATAGGAAGGTTCAGCTGACGTCTTTCTAAATTGCATTCTGGAAGATGTTACCTTCAGCAGCTCTTCCAGAACATATTTGCAAAGCGGGTTTTAATATGCCCCCCAAACTCCAGAACCTTGACCACCTTCTACATTTATCTCTGTTAATTACCCTCCGCCACCCGCCACAGCTCCAGCTTGCTGTATACTTGGTATTTGCTGTTTCCTGACAAATCTTGTGAGTTTCGGCTGAAGCAGTTTCTCCTTTCTGGAATGCTCTTACCTTCCACACCCAGCTACTCTGCCCTCCTGGCAGCATTCACGCAGCCAGTGCTGTCTGAGTGTTGCCAGGAGCCGGGCAGGGCAGTGCAATGCGAGATGGGCGATTTCTGTGGTCAGCAGGACAGTTCTAGAAGTAGAGACAGTCTGGCAAATTGCAAGACCAGTGCCTTCCTCTCCTGTACCTAAAACCTCGTGTTTGAACCCTCTGGGGCGCTGGAGTCAGTGTATCTGTCTCTCCTCCCCGTGATGAGTTCCCAGAGCCCGGTTCCTTCTGCCTCCGGCTGAGCTCGGCACTAGCTTTGCAAACAGCGGGCGGCTGGTGAACGTTTGTGGTATTTAATTCTATGATTTCAGCACACGAAAATGTTCTCCTTGAAGCCATTTACCCCTCCTCTGTGGAGTTCAGCGTTGAGAAGTTTCCAGAAAGTGTAGGCAAGGTGGGCAACCAGTCAGGCTGAGTAAACAACAACAACCCTCTCCGTAGACACAGGCTAGCAGGAGCTGCTCTTTGATTTTGCGGTTTGTTTTGCCACTAGATAAAGAGGGAAGTCCAAAGAAAGGCCAACGTGCAAACAGTATTTCCAAGGTATTTATATCTGCAACACGGTTCTTTGTAAGAGACCACAAAAGGAGCCGGCTCAGCTCTCACAGGCCTTCTCTCCCCTCAGCTGCTGCACCCAGCACCCCTGATCACACCATCAGGAGGTAGTGGGACCCCCCCATCCTCCATGAGCCCGCCAATTCAGCCTGGCTTTGGATAAAAAGACATGAGTTTGCCTCAGGTAATCTCGCACACACACGCACAGCTGCCACACTGCACGGTGCCTTATGACCCAAGTGCCACCTTCATGTGTCAGGTTAAGTCACATCCCACAGCTTCTTGGATCCAAGAAGAGGGACTGGGCCAGAGGGAGCTGCCACATTTCTTTCTTTTCATTCTCTTTTACCTTCTAATTAATTTTCCTAATGCTTCCTTGATGTAATAAACCAATCATCGTGTGCACCTTCTTCTTATGTCTTTCTCCTTCCAAGTTATGAACACATCCAGGACTTTCCTAGGGCAAGTTTCTAGGACTTGGCTGTCTGCTCTCCCCAGGGGGATGCACATTTTTGTGTATGGCTATGTGTCTCCGGTGCACAGACAGCATTCTGTGCCCGGCCACTGGGGGGCTTTTCTTCCAAAAAACTGCACTGAGTGGAGAATGAGCCAGGAAACAGACCCCCGTCTCGTGGGGCTCTGTGGACCGAGCCTGCTCTAGAAGTCGCTGGCTCAGCCGACGCACAACTGAAAGCCTTAGCAGGGGCAGAGCCTGGAAGCGGAGGCTGAGTTCATTAAGGGAGGGGTTTGCTAAAGGAGATGGAATCACAAGGGGTGTCCTTCCAAGAGCCAGGGAGGGCCTAGAAGTCATCTTTTGACTTCATCTTACTCTGATGCAGGCTGTTTGAGATTTCTGTAAGAACTGCTTGGAAAAAGCCCAGGTGATATACGGTGCTCTTGTTTTCGGGCCTAGTGATCTTCATGGCTACAACCATGAGTGTCTCCTGCAGGCAAGGACTGTACCTACACCGTCTCATTCAATCCTCACACCAGTGCCAAAAGGGGAGATAACCGCCCTGTGTTACAGAGAAGAGGAGAGACAGTAAGTGACATCCCGAGCCACAGAGCTAGAAAGAAGGAAACTTGGGATTTGAACCCGGGTCTCCCTCACACCAAAGTCAAGTCATCTACCTGTTAGATACACAAAGTGGTTATGCCCTTGGGGCTCTGGCCTCTATCTGTGATAAAATCCTAACCTTCGTCTCAGGCAAAGCAACGTTTGGCCCGTGTGTTTGCTGCCTGGCCTAGAGGGACACTTGCCATTAGGGCTAGATTGAGCCAGAGTCCTTACTAAGACACTCAGTATCTTGGCAGATTCATGCCCTCGATAAGATTGCTTCTATGATGAAAGTTGATCCAAGGTCTCGGGATCATTGTTGACACTTGGCCCAGGGAGTGTCGTGTGGGGACATGTGGCCAGCACTTACTTCGACCTAGTAACATAGAAGCAAGGAGCCCCTTAACCCATCCCCCTGAGCCAGCCCTGCCCCTGCAGGGACAAGCTGATACGAGCATCATAAATTCAGCCATTGCGTCAGCTGGAGCTGGTTTTATGAGCTATTGAGGTGCGGCGCCCTGCACCTGTGTAGCTGAGGGCAGAATGTTCACTGTGGAGGTGGAAAAAACAACAGACACTGGAAGGGATTCAAGCACAACCCCCTTTTGTTAGCAATAGAAGAGGAGCGCGCAGCTTGGAGCAACTTTGTGAAAGATAATTGAAAGAAACTTGTGAGTTTCTACTTCACATCCATATCCTTCCATCCTTGGGCTAAAATTCCACGGACCCAGTGAGGTAACAGGCTTTATTTCTCTCCCCACCAGCCAAGATTTGAATGGGCTCCTTCAGCTCTCCCCCCTCTCCCTGCCTTTGACTTGGCCATAACTAGAAGAACTGGATCGCAGCGTTGCCTCAAAATAGAGCTCTTCTCAAAATAGAGCTCTTGCTGGAAATTCTCCTTTGAATGTTGCTCTCCCCCCATGTAAATCAGAAACTCCAGGCCTACCTGTTTAACACTTTTCACACCATGGCTATGCCTCAGCTCCCCAAGAACAGAGCACGTCGTTGGTGAAGGAAAGGTCAGGGGTACACCATGAAGTCAGCTCATGGAGCTGGAAGGCCAGCTTCAGTGAAACCTCACATAGAGAAAGGAAAAGGAAAACAAAGGAGCAACCCCCTGGGCGATCTTTGGGGTGGCAGTCATCGTGCAACACTCTGCTTTCTAGGAAGACATGGACTTGGGCTGACCAAGGAGGGGGACAGGGGCCTTGGTTTCTTGGGGTGGGAGGTTCATCTCCTCTCTTTTTCTCCATCTCATCAGAAGGAAAGATGTCACTCTGGGGGTCATTCACAATTTCAGAGAAGAACTGGGAGCCAGAGAATTTAAGGATCTACCTGTCAACAAAGCCTGCCTGGTACCTTCCTGTAATCTCCTCCTATGCCTTTTGTGAAGGCTCATGGCCAGGGCTTCACAGCAGGACCTCGAGACCCCATACATGAGCTCAGCCCTGAATTTTGTACGTGAACTCAGTAGGGTCATTTCCATGGCTTCTTTAAACATGCTTTTGGTTTCCGTATTCCAGGCACCCTGCACTGACCATACGGCGTGTTCCTAGGGGGGAGAGGTGACAACCAGCCGGGGACAGCCAAGGGTCAATTCAGGCTGAGCCCTGGGAAAGGAAAACTTGGTTGAACTCTGAACTCACCTTTTTGGGAAAAAAAATCCCTCTAGACATGGTGAGTCTTATCGTTCCCCATGAGCCGTCCAGTTTTCAAAGCAAATCATAAAGCATTTGAAAAAAGTCTTACTTGGCTTTGAGACCAGTTTCCTCTTCACCCCACCACAGCTGCTCGTGCTCATGCTTAATTTAGTACTTTGTTAAATGTCCCCATTCTGTTCCACAGAGGGATCAACTGTCTTGCTTCGCCCTGGACTCCCCTGCCTGGGGAACCTCCCAATGCTGGGCAAAGTGGGATGATGTGTCACCCTAGCAGGAAACAGAGCCAGGACCTTTGGCTCATGCAGTAGCCACCCCATTTGGAGGCTGTGTGGTCGAGCAGACAAAGCACTTACAACGAAGGGTCAAGAGTCTTGGGCGGCTCTGTCAACTTGCTTCTTCACTTTAGGTCAATCCATTACTTTTCCTGTGTTTCAATTCCTTTTTCCACCTGTATGGTGGGAGTAATACCTATTCACCCAATTCCTAGGATGCTGTAAGAATTAAATTACATAGTAGCTGCAAAGTAATTTGGCTTTATTGGAATTGGGCACCGTCCGAACCTGAGTGGAATGACTGTGCAATTCTTAACCGCATCTATCTTCTGGCCGGGCTGCCTCAGGACCAGAACAATAGCTTAGGTCCCGGTTTCTAGCCTACAGCAGCCCAAGGCCAAGGAGACGTTGTGTATCAGAACGTATGATGATTGCATGGAAACGCTGCAATGTCATCGACACCCTACAGCCCACATTCCCCATTCAGCAAAGGTCTCATGGGATTCTGGTGGGAGCTGACAGGGAAGAGGGAACACAGCTTGTAGTAGCAGAAATTTTATTATAATTATTATCGTGATAGGTCTGGATTAGACTGCCATACCTGACTCTCCAGTCTGTTCATCCACTTGATATCTTGAATCTGGAAAGTCTGAGACAGAGGAACACACACCTGAGTGAGTGAGAGAGTGCCTTTGTCTGCTGTCTGTCTATTTCTCACACACACACACACACACACACACACACACACACACACACACCCCTCTACGAAAAAGCGCTAATAAGCCCCACTCATGTTCCTGCCCCTTCTGGATCCCCTTGGACACGGCCCCGTGTCTGCTTCTCCGTGTGCACAGTCACGGTGACCTCTTCATTCCTTGACCACGCCCAGCTTGCTCCTGCCTCTGTTCTGCCTCTTCCCTCTTCTTCTCATTGTCTGGGGTGTGAATGCAATTGCTAGGACTTACACAGCCATATTGGACCCTGAGGTAAAAGCCTCATGCTAAGGACATCAGACTACCAAGATAATAGGGTCCTGGAGCCTTGATGACATCATGATGTGGCCCTACCAGCCCTGGGTCACATCCCTCTGGACTTGTTTCATGTGAGAGAGAAGTTTGATTCTAACTTGCTTAATCTATTGTTATGTTGGGTCTTCCGTCATCTGCAGCTAAACTGACTACTAACTAATGTCAATTCCTCCCTCACCCCCTTACCCTTCACTTGACAGATCGTAAGCTCCTAAAAGTAAGGATCTTGCCTGCCTTGTTCAACGCCATATCCCCAGCACTGGAATAACAGCTGCATGCACGTTGTAGTCATTTGGCAAATGTTTATTCAGTGAACTGCTTGTTCTTCTCTCTTATTTAATTTCCTCCCCCTACTGGCTCCTTTGCCTCTCTGCATTGCACTCTTTTAGTTCTCTTTTAACCTTCCTCAAATCTTCTCCTCTCTCCATGTCCCTGAAACGTAGCCATTTCCCAAGTTTATGTCCTTGGCTGAGGTGGAAAGTACCAAGCTGATGTCTATATTCCCACAAACCCTTCCAAGTGCAACTGCCCTTACTATAGCCCAACTACGGCCACGTATAGTAACTCACGCTCCTGCCCACTCCTGATCGGGCCAGGGGTTATCACATGACCCAGGGGCAGCCGACCCATAGGCTTGTCATCGCCTGTTATGAAAGAATGAACTGTGCCCATGAGATTCCCTCTATGAAGAATCTTTTTTTGTTTTCATTTTAAATTTACTTTATATGAAAAATATTAATAAATACACAAAATAAAAATCACCTCCCCCAGATGTATGCCTGTTTAGCAATAATATGGACTTATCCTCTACACATTGGTTTGCGGCATAGAATACATTCAGGTCAAGAAATGCAGATTTATCAGGGACTGATCAGTGTTCCTTGAATGCATGCCCCATAATGTATTCATAATTCCCCATTGATGTGAAAAGCATCCTTAGATATATAGATTTCCATGCTTGTAAGAGAGTTACTGAAAAGTGGGATTGCTGACTCAAAGACTCTGCATTTTAAAAATTTTCATAAATGTTATCAAATAAATTTCCAAAATTGTTACACTCCCACCGACATATGTGAGAATTCCTAATCTCGCATTCTCCCTTTAGCACTGGCTATTACCATTTTTAAAAATTTTGGCCAATGAGCTAATAAAAGAATAGCATCTTGTGACATTTGTGTTTGTACTTTCTTGTATACTGGTCAAGTTGTCTCCGGAGAATCAGGCACTGAGCTGGAGTGGAGAGAGTGTGCAGGGCAGAACTGAGAGGTGTAAACTTGCATTTGGAGGGGGAAGGCAGGGTTGAGGCCAGGAAGGTTGTGTTGAAGTGGGGTTCTGAAGAAGCAGAAGCGATGGGCAGGGAAGAGACCTCAAGAGGGGAGAGAAAGAACGTCAGCGGCAGGCGAGGGCCAGAGCGGGCCCCCCCGGACGCTGAGGCATGTGGGTGGTGCAGCAGAACACAGGCTGCACACATGCCGGCAGTGCAGCACTGGGGATGCCTCAGAGGCCGGGGAAACTTCCCTCGCCCTCATGCTTGTCCTTGTCACCCTCCTCTCCCATAAGGCTCGTCTTTCCTGGGACCACTGTTCACTTTTCCCGGATATCCCCATTATCTGTCATGAGGGCAGCCCCTGTCCTCTCACTGTCCTCCGCGGGCCCCTGAGACATCCCGTTTCTCTGTGTCAAACCCGCTCGCTCGACAGCCCCCAAGTGCGCATCTTCTGTGCCAGCCTCGCGCCCAGCCTCGCGCCTTGCATTTCTCTCGGCTGGTGGGATAGCTTCAACATAGTGTCCGGCTTGTACTTCAAGCTCAAGGTGTCCAAACCAAACCAGCTATCCATCTACCCCCCATATGGAATTCTCTAGATTTTCCTATTTCTTTGTACGATTCCCACCATACTCCTGGTCACATAGGCTCAAAACTGTAAAGATATTTTCAGTTATCTTTTCCAATCTGCTCTCATTTACCGTCTTTACTATATTTTTTATTGCCCCCTCCGCTTGCTGCTGGCAGGGTCAGGCTTGCTCCGTCACAGTCTGCCCACAGCACCCCACTCCCATACAGATGTGCCTCTGTATACACACGTTCCCTGAGTGAAGTTCAAGCTCACAGCCTGGCCTTTGAATCCTCCCACTCCTGCCTCCAACTGCCTTCCCGCGGTTACAGCCACGCTCTGTAAACTTTTCTTGCCTCTGTCCCTTTGCTTTTATTATTTCTTTTGTCCCAGCTGTTTCCTTCCACTTTACCAGAAGAACAGTGTCTGTTTTGGTTTGCCATTGCCTCTCTCTCAGGACCTAGCACAGTGCCTGACACATAGTAGGTGCTCAATAAAGTTTTACGAAGTGAGTGAATCAATGTTGCAAACCTTTCTATCACTTAAGGTTCCATCTCTGGTGCCACCTCCACCAGGAAATCATTTTCGACACCATCCATAGGACTGGATGTCCTTTGCACTTCATTTGTTCCTACCTTTTCACACACCATAGTCTGAACTAAATTGAAATTTCTGGCTATTCATCTTAGCCTCTCAATTACATTGTAAGCTCCTTGAGACAGAAACACTCTATTTAAACATTTATACACCTCTCCTTGTATGGACTCGTGTGCACATGTGCATGCACACACACACACACTACAGACACAAGCGCAGTGCTGAGACCTAGTTCTGTGCACACAGCAGTGCCACTCAGCGTGCGTTAGATGATTTGAACTGAAGCAGCTGCTGTCATCGGTCCTACCCTCTGTTCTTTCTGCAGACACTGGGACTTCATCCCTCCTCTCCACCCCATTCCCGCCCTGGACCCCGTTTCTCCATCACGTGGCCACTGCAGCATTGCCAACTGGCATTGATGGGCCAGAGGATGATTTACATTGGCTGTCGTGCTATCAGCCTTCCACACACAGCACAGCAGGTAGAGGATGAAAATGGATCCTCATAAGAACCTTACATTTATATGTCAGGGAAGGACAGCAGGCCAAGAATGGTGGTAGGATGTCCAGTACAAACTGACATCCGCCAGAATGATAAAAATGATGAGCTTTTAGGGCACTCTGCTTTTAGGTGCTGGGCATTGGCTAAGCACTTTGCACCCTCCATTTAAACCTCCACCAACCCTATGAGGTGACTACCATTATCTCCACCTTACAGGTGAGGCGTGAGGCAGAGAGGTTAAGTGGCCCAAGATCACACAGCTGGTAAGTGGCAGCATCTGAATTCAAACCCAGGACCTCTACCCTCTCCTCAAAAGAATCCAGACAATCAGCAGAGAACACAACCTATGGAAGCATCTCATCCTGACAAGGCATTTTCCAAACGAGGAACCTGAGACCCAGACAGAGGGAGTCACTTAAGCCACATAACTCATCCTGGTAGCGCAGGCACCAAACCCCAGGTTTCCTGACTCCCAACTTCATGTCTTTTCTACTGTCCTGTCCACCCAAGGGCAGGGCCCGGTTCCTTCCTGAATGTTCCTCTGTTCTTCATTGAGCTACTTATTCAGAAGTTTTAATGGTAAAATCCTTTTGAGAGAAAAGTTGGGTTTTTTTTTTTCTTATACAAGGAGAAAATACATGTTGTTGGGAGAAGTTCAGGGCGGCAGTTGGAGATGAAGCAGAGTGGAAGGAAAGAATCAGGATAGAGAGCGCTGGGGGGAGAAGGCAGCCACAGATGCCCCCAAGGGGAGGCTGAGCTCGTTGGAGAAAGAGAGGTGGTCAACCAAGGCTTTCAGATGGGAGAGAAGTTAAGCACAGCTTTTTCCCTGAATTTGGGCGAGTGGGTAATTGAAGGGGTCCATGATCACTACAGTCAAAGCAGAGGCAAACGGAGGCAGTGGGGTGGACTTGGGGCTATTATGACTCAGGTGATGCAGTTTCCAGCAGGCGGCCAGGTGTTGCAGTGGGAGAAATGGAGCCCGTGCGGCCAAGACTGGGGCTCCAATCACACCTTTACGTCTGTGACTTTGGGCAAATCATGTCACCTTCTTTAAGATCTCCAACTCCCCACAGAGTTGTTATGGGGAGCAAAAGTGATAATGGCGTGAAGTCATTTTGCAAAGTGTAACATGCTTCCCCAGGCCTCGTGTTCTTATCAGGAGAAGTAGTAAGATGATGAGCATTTGGGAAGGGTGGATGAGATTCCACCCTTGAAAACAGGCTTATTTCTCCATTTATTTAGAGCTTCTTTGATTTCTTTCATCAGTTTTGTAGTTTTCTTCATATAGGTAGGTCTTACACATACTTTGTTAGATTTATAACTAAGTACTTCATTATTTTTTTGGCACTAATGTAAACCAAATCAGTTTTTAAAAAATAAATCAAACTGAGTCATTATTGTTTTTTTTAAACAACCTGATTGTTTCTTCTACTAATTTTGCAAATTAACCCAAATTGGTTTGTAGAAGTGGAAATATACTCAAAGTTATCAGTTCTTCTTATTCATACCTAATGATTCTGTTCATGTAGAATAAGTACCAGCTACACTCTACTTTTGATTATTTGCATATTCATGAGATCAGAGATCCCCAAAATTGAGTAGAAGTCGAATTAGAATTTTCATTTATTATCAAAAATAAAATGCATTGCTCAGGTCAGAATATTTCACTGGGTACTAGATCCCGTATCTTTCACTGATGGAATTCAGAAGAAGAATGAGGAAATGCTATTTCTTCCTGATGGACGCTTCCCTTCCTAGCCAAGTAAAGGCCTCAGACCTCAGAATGGAAAACAAGTCTGTGTGGCTCACATTTCTGTATTTCATTGTAAATTAAGGTAATGGCCAGCTATCTTAACTAGAAATTAAGAAATTGTCCAGCCACACATCTCAGCCTTAATTTTTCTACCTGCGGACTGGAGAGTCACTATTATCATACCTCAGTGCTTAAATGCTATGGACTTAGGAAGCCAATGTGCTGAGAGCCCCAAATCCACCTTCTGTGGACCAGACATTGTGTGACATCAATCAGAAACACCTCCCAGAGTCCACATTTCCAGATAGGTACATTTTCATGCTTTGATTCATTAATTTAAAAAAAATAAGCTATTCAAAGCACTCCCCTCCAGAATTTACCATTTGAAATAACAGCAGATTTAAGAAATGAGTCTCCAGGAATGATCCTGTCTAGACTGTAATGTCAACTGTGCTTTTCCACCTGGCAGGCACTCAGCTTGCCAGGTAACCAGGTGGCTTGGAGCAACTCTTTTTTATTTTTTCCATTAGTCCTGCAAGGCCAGGCTCTCTCTCCTTGTTCTTGGTTCCAGGAGGAGCTGCCTGCTTTGCCCCAGCGCTCTCTGAGGAGCTAACCTAGAAAATCACCAGCCCTATGCTCCATGTGTACCCACGGGCTCATTTGCTCAAGCTTTCAACTTTGCAGGCCATTTAACACATGGGCCATGAAGTCTGATGACCCACCTCTGGGTTTCAGGTGTCAGTGTGGGATCAGCCCCTCACCAGGGCATTCTCCCCTGAAAGCCCCTCTCCCCAGGATGAAAGCAGCACCTTGAAGCAGCAAGGTCAAAACTCTTCATCTCAAGGGTCTGGCCTGAAAACCATTGCCCATCCAAGCATCTTGTGCTATAAAACAGGACTAATCAATGCCAGCCCGCCAGGCTGACGCTTCGGGGTAATGCCATGGGAAAGCGTTTGGAGTTCTTCGTAGGAAAAAGGATATTTAGGGGCTAAATTGCAATCCAGTGAATGAAATAAGAACAGGATTTTTAAATCGCGATACCTGATGACAGTTTCTCCAGTGAAACTATGTATTAGAGCACACGCATTTCAATTTTCAGGTCAAGTATATCCAAGCTGCTCTAAAACAGTTTATGGCAGCCTTCTGATGCGAGTTCTGTGATTTGAGTTTATTAGTTTCCGGCATTGGGTCCTGTATTTTGAGCAATTCCTATAAAATGTACTTGGGAGTTATTATTTTCCTTTAAATAATGTGATACTAAAACAAGGGGTTTTTTTTGTTTTTTTTTTTTTATCCATTTCTCTCTGTTCTTCACAGCTGTAGATTTCCAGAGCAATCTGGGGTCTGCAGACTGGCCGTATGTATTCCTGGCTCTTTCTTTCTTGCTTGCTTGCTTTGAATTTTACCTTATTTTATTTTTTTATACAGCAGGTTTTTATTAGTTATCTATTTTATACATCTCAGTGTATACATGTCAATCCCAATCCCCCAATTCATCACACCACCACCCCCACCCCTTCCCAGCTTTCCCCCCTTGGTGTCCATACATTTGTTCTCTACATCTGTCTCTATTTCTGCCTTGCAAACCAGTTCATCTGTACCATTTTTCTAGATTCCACATATATGTGTTAATATACGATATTTGATTTTCTCTTTCTGACTTACTTCACTCTGTATGACAGTCTTTAGGTCCATCCACACCTCTGCAAATGACCCAATTTCGTTCCTTTTTATGGCTGAGTAATATTCCATTGTATGTATGTACCACATCTTCTTTATCCATTCATCTGTTGATGGACATTTAGGTTGCTTCCATGACCTGGCTATTGTAAATAGTGCTGCAATGAACATTGGGGTGCATGTGTCTTTTTGAGTTATGGTTTTCTCTGGGTATATGCCCAGTAGTGGGATTGCTGGGTCATATGGTAATTCTATTTTTAGTTTTTTAAGGAAACTCCATACTGTTCTCCATAGTGGCTGTATCAATTTACATTCCCACCAACAGGGCAAGAGGGTTCCCTTTTCTCCACACCCTCTCCAGCTTTTGTTGTTTGCAGATTTTCTGATGATGCCCATTCTAACTGGTGTGAGGTGATACCTCATTGTAGTTTTGATTTGCATTTCTCTAATAATTACTGATGTTGAGCAGCTTTTCATGTGCTTCTTGGCCATCTGTATGTCTTCTTTGGAGAAATGTCTATTCAGGTCTTCTGCCCATTTTTTGATTGGGTTATTTTTTTAATATTGAGCTGCATGAGATGTTTATATATTTTGGAGATTAATCCTTTGTCCGTTGATTCATTTGCAAATATTTTCTCCCATTCTGAGGGTTGTCTTTTCATCTTGTTTATAGTTTCCTTTGCTATGCAAAAGCTTTTAAGTTTCATTAGGTCCCATTTGTTTATTTTTGTTTTTATTTCCATTACTCTAAGAGGTGGGTCAAAAAAATCTTGCTGTGATTTATGTCAAAGAGTGTTATTCTTCCTATGTTTTCCTCTAAGAGTTTTATAGTGTCTGGTCTTACATTTAGGTCTTTAATCCATTTTGAGTTTATTTTTATGTATGGTGTTAGGGAGTGTTCTAATTTCATTCTTTTACATGTGGCTGTCCAGTTTTCCCAGCACCACTTATTGACAGACTGCTTTTTCTCCATTGTATATCCTTGCCTCCTTTGTCATAGATTAGTTGACCCTATGTGCGTGGGTTTATCTCTGGGCTTTCTATCCTGTTCCATTGATCTGTATTTCTGTTTTTGTGCCAGTACCATATTGTCTTGATTACTGTAGCTTTGTAGTATAGTCTGAAGTCAGGGAGTCTGATTCATCCAGCTCCATTTTTTTCCCTCAATATTGCTTTGGCTATTCGGGGTCTTCTGTGTCTCCATACAAATTTTAAGATTTTTTTTGTTCTAGTTCTGTAAAAAATGCCATTGGTAAGTTGATAGGGATTGCATTGAATCTGTAGATTGCTTTGGGTAGTATAGTCATTTTCACAATATTGATTCTTCCAGTCCAAGAAAATGGTATATCTCTCCATCTGTTTGTATCGTCTTTAATTTCTTTCATCAGTGTCTTATAGTTTTCTGAGTACAGGTCTGGCACTGTTTGCAGATGACATGATACTATATATAGATAATCCTAAAGATGCCACCAGAAAACTGCTAGAGCTAATCAATGAATTTGGCAAAGTTGCAGGGTACAAAATTAATGCACAGAAATCTCTTGCATTCCTATACACTAACAACAAAAGATCAGAAAGAGAAATTAAGGAAACAACCCCATTCACCATTGCAACAAAAAGAATAAAATACCTAGTAATAAACCTACCTACGGAGGTAAAACAAGTTTTTAATAAAGTGTTTTGAAAAGACAACAGGCTGAAAAAAAGCTGGGCAAAAGTTCAAGCTAGTAGTGAACTGAATATGTCTCTAATTATATTGAACTTACAAGTAATAGAATGAGGCAGGGTTAGCAATTACTTTTTTTTTTGCGTTGGGTCTTTGTTGCTGCGCACGGGCTTTCTCTAGTTGTGGCGAGCCGGGGCTACTCTTCGTTGCGGTGCATGGGCTTCTCATTGTGGTGGCTTTTCTTGCTGTGGAGCATGGGCTCTAGGCGCCCGGGCTTCAGTAGTTGTGGCTCGCGGGCTCTAGAGCACAGGCTCAGTAGTTGTGGCGCACAGGCTTAGTCGCTCCTCTGCATGTGGGATCTTCCCGGACCAGGGCTCAAACCCATGTACCCTGCATTGGCAGGAGGATTCTTAACCACTGTGCCACCAGGGAAGTCCCAGCAATTACTTTTGAGTGAGCTTGAATGCCTGAAGGAAGAGGAAAGCGCCCCTTAAAATTAGGGAAAATTAATAAAAGTGCCGTATCATTACATTTGATTTTAAATATCTTTACCTCTAGACTTTCAAAGGTCTAAAGGTTCAAGAACATGATTCTCCAATAAACGTCTTGTAGAAACTGGTGGTTTTCTCAAACCTAAGTTTGCTTTTGATATTTTTTCTTTATAAAGCCTTGAGTACAGACATCTTTTTGCCATGTAGCCCATGAGTTTTCAAGGTGATACCCCAAAGTAAAATTCAGAAAGTGATTAGAGGGTGCTGAATAGAATTCCTATACCCCAGGCTGAAAACTCAAGAGTTAAACAGGGTTGAGTCCTCCAATAAAACAATTTAATCAGATGTATAAATAATTCATTTGATGCCCATAGAACTGCCTCAGCATCATTTGTCTTTAATAAGACAAAACCACAAATAAATAGGGTGCTGACTGGCATTGAGGCTCTCATCTCTCACTATGTGGCTCTGAATCGAACCCCATCCTGACCAGAGGAATCATCCATCATTTGAGCAGATCGCTCAAGAGAAGACAGCCTGAGGTATAGAAGCCCTGGGCTGTTATGGGGTTTGCACATGCCTAAATCGTGCCCTTCAGTCACATACTCACATGCAAATCAGTTCGGTATCTCAGGTGAAAGCTGATGGGCTGGGTGGCAGGACAACAGTGGGCCAGGACACCTGAGACCTCCAGTTCCCTGTTTCGAGGGACTTCTCGTTCTCTGTTGTATAAATGCACACTTTGTGGTCCTGAGAGCTTTCTATTGCATCACCACAACACCACACCAGGTAAGTACATTTATTACTATCCCCGATTTATGGATAAGGAAACCAGGAGTTAGAGAGGTTTAGCATCTTGTACAATGTTCTACTGCTAGCCCATGGCAGAGCCAAACTTCAGTTTAGACAATCTGGTCTCTTACCTGCTAGACTATATGGGGATTTTCTTGTGGAGTCTTCTCCTAACATACCCAAGCCTAATAGAGGTATTCTGAAAAGTTGATGTGTGCAGATATCAAATTGCTTCATGGGGAAACTGAGATACAGAGAATTCAGTGACTTACTAGCATCACATACACATCAAGTCAAGGACTGGAGATCATTCCAGGGAGCCTGCCTCCCAGTTGGAACAGCTGCTTCACACAAGTGGGGCTTGTGTGTGACAGTCACATCAGTGGCCTGGCCAGAGCCAGGGACCACAGCGGAGGCTCTCATCTTGGCTGTGTCCTCAAGCATTTCCCTCCTGGGGTTGGGCCTCAGTATCCTCATCTGTCATATGAAAGGAGATAGAAGTTCAAGTCTTTGGCGTTCAATTTCATCACTAAAATTCTATAGCCTCCACAGCCAAGAGGGATACTCCATTCTGGAGTCAGCCATACTTGACTTTTCTGCAATGCAGAGCACCTGTACTGTGACCCCAGTGATGACACTGGCCCATCTCCCACCCCATGGTACCTGCTGATGGGCAAACATGGCCTCCTCTTCCCCTCCCCACTACTCCCAATGATAAAAGAACTTTGGGAGGCTTAAACTAAAGAATTACGGCTTTTCTCTAACTGTTCACTACCATCTTGGGCGAAATTTGTGCTTATATGTGAATAGATCCATCCTCCTTTATCCTTCCCTGGAGCCATTTCATCCACTGGATTATGAGTCTTTGAATCAAGAAGCAAAATTTTACCTTTAACGTCCTGGGAAATTGCTGTAAGATATGTCACAAGGATGAAACAAAGTCATTTTTACCTGAGGCTTTGATAACACTTTCAGTCAGATGCTTTGGCATAAAGAATAAGCCTGGCTGAATTTACCCTGCCAGGAGTTCATGCATTTAGCAATGATGCATTATGGCAAATGCCACTGCCTGTCAGTGGTTTAACATCAGGATCATGAAGAATCCATCTGCTCCAAGTCTCCTTTTTTTTTTTTTTTTTAATAAAACTGTACTTTGGGAACCCCCCGCCCCACTTTCTCTTAAGCTGAAGATCTTGATTCTTAATACTTTATTTTTTTTCTTTCCTTTTTTTTTTAAAATTTGTCCAAGGCAGACATGATGTAAGGGATATGCACCACCAGAATAACTGTCTGGGCCACAGAAACCATGCTGCAAGCCCACCTGGGTGCTGACTGCTTCTTGACACTTTTAAAAATTGTCATTGCAGCGGTGGTATGGATCCTGTCAATTAAGTGGAGAACAGGGAAGCAGAGGTTTTTCCCCAAACCTCTAAGGTGGGTTTTTGTTTGCAGTGTTTTTTTCCCCCCTCTGGATTTTTACTTTTATTTATTTATTTATTTTTTAACATCTTTATTGGAGTATAATTGCTTTACAATGGTGTGTTATTTTCTGCTTTATAACAAAGTGAATCAGTTATACATATACATATGTCCCCATATCTCTTCCCTCTTGCATCTCCCTCCCTCCCACCCTCCCTATCCCACCCCTCTAGGTGGTCACAAAGCACAGAGCTGATCTCCCTGTGCTATGCGGTTGCTTCCCACTAGCTATCTATTTTGCGTTTGGTAGTGTATATATGTCCATGACACTCTCTCACTTTGTCACAGCTTACCCTTCCCCCTCCCCATATCCTCAGGCCATTCTCTAGTAGGTCTGTGTCTTTATTCCCATCTTGCCACTAGGTTCTTCATGGCCTTTTTTTTTTTTCCCTTAGATTCCATATATATGTGTTAGCATACTGTATTTGTTTTTCTCTTTCTGACTTACTTCACTCTGTATGACAGACTCTAACTCCATCCACCTCACTACAAATAACTCCATTTCGTTTCTTTTTATGGCTGAGTAATATTCCACTGTATATATGTGACACATCTTCTTTATCCATTCATCCGATGATGGACATTTAGGTTGCTTCCATGTCCTGGCTATTGTAAATAGAGCTGCAATGAACATTTTGGTACATGACTCTTTTTGAATTATGGTTTTCTCAGGGTATATGCCCAGTAGTGGGATTGCTGAGTTGTATGGTAGTTCTATTTTTAGTTTTTTAAGGAACCTCCATACTGTTCTCCATAGTGGCTGTATCAATTTACATTCCCACCAACAGTGCAAGAGTGTTCCCTTTTTTCCACACCGTCTCCAGCATTTTTTGTTTCTAGATTTTTTGATGATGGCCATTCTGACCGGTGTGAAATGATATCTTCCAAGTCTCCTTTACCTTTCATCTCTTCCCAGCACATGGGCACTTGCTTCTCTTTTATTCAATCCTTAGATAAAAGACCAGAGGATTGCTTCAGGATTTAGACTTCGGTGTAGAATCACATTAGCTCTAAGACGTTCATTTTTTTCTTACCAAAATCCAATATAATTTGTATTCTGATTTCAAAGACACTGTTTTAGTTGACCTTTAAGGTGACCCCTTAAAATAATTGACATGCTAAACAGCAGATCTCCCTATATTCAGGGTCATTGTTTGTCTCTTGGTATATTCAGGCTTCTGCCTTCTAATGTTTCTATGCCTGCAAATAGTTTTATTATACGTCATCATTCTTATCATTGGCATTCTGATGACTGTTTTCTTTACTTTATCTGTTAAGAAGTTTATTTAGTGCTCAAAGTGATACACCATAAAGGTAGAAAAAGGTGAACCTTTTGATATATTAGAAGTCTTTCATAGCATGAAGTAACTATTGCCTATTATTTTACTCTTGACGTTTTTATTTTTAAGGGAATTTCACTTGATTTGTGGTGCTGACACCTCTGATATGTTGTTTCCAGTGACCTTACAACCAAAATCAGTAGCGTGTGACATTTGATGGCCCAGATAAAAAACATTAATGGTGGAAGAGAGGGTTTATTTTCCTGGTCATAAATTAAGTTTAAATAACTCTGAATTTATTTTAAACTCTCCAGTACTTTTTACTGTCCAGGCAATAAATGTATTTATTACTGGGGTTCTACCTGGGTTTCCTCCACAGAGCCCTTTGCTTGGCTGCTTTGAGTCCTTTCCTTCTCTCTTCTGGAAAACTCATCTTGCCTGTAAACGCTGATTTGAACAAATTGCTGCCAACTTTCTACCAACAGGGATCAGAGAAAGGGCTGCTTATCAGAGAGGTAAGCAAAAGCGTTTTTGTTGTTAAGCAGGTTAAGAAAAACAGGAGTTCATAGAATATCCACTGATGTGGGTAACCCAGGCCTGAATGATTCTGTTTTGGAATTAGAAGTAGAGACACAAGTGGTCATGTCCTGATCCCTCCGAAGCCCTGTGTGAAAGGTTTGCTTTAGGTCCTGATTTAATTCTCACAAAAATGGAAGCCCATTCCCCCATTTTGATCTTTATAACTTTTCATCTTTACGTGTATGTTTTTTGGTACTCATTCATTAGATGTATCATAAAGTTGTACTGAGAATTTCTCAGTGAAAAAAATTTTATGATTTCATAATTTCAATCTGTATGTTTGAAAATTTCCTTCTATATATTTTATTGAGATATAATTCGCATACCGTAAGATTCACCATTTTAAAGTGTACAGTTCAGTGGGTTTTAGTATTCACAAGGTCAAGCAACCATTACCACTATCTAATTCCAGAACATTTTCATCACCCAAAACACGCCCCCCAAACATGCCCCGTACCTATAAGCAGTCACTCACCATTCCTCCCTTCCCCCAGCCCCTGGAGACCACTAATCTACATTCTGCCTCTATGCATTTGCCTATTCTGGATATCTAATATAAACAGAATTATACAAAATGTGCTCTTTTGTATCTTCTTACATTTAGCATAATGTTTCCAAGGTTCATCCACGTTGTAGCATGTATTAGTACTTCATTCCTTTTTGTGACTGAATAACATCCAGTTGTATGGATATACCACAGTTTGCTTACCTGTTCATTAGCTGATGGATTGATTTTCATTTAAAAATTTAATCAAAAGTTGCCTTATAATTAATTCCCCAGGCATTCCCCTGTTGGAAATATTTTAAAGTTAGATCTTTGAAAAAATGTTATAAAGTATGTATTATTTTAATATCTTCAGTAACAACAATCACATATCTCTTATTGATTATGTATGTATAAATTTCTTCGTGATCTGGTCACAAAATGAGAAAAAAATAGAATCTAAGAAGCTCTTCATTGTATGAGTAGTAAAACAACGTCATTCACTAACTATAAATTCACAAACAAAGATTACGTTTGATTCTTGAATATATGAAATGCTATTCAAATGGCTTTTCATGAAAACCAGCTGCCTGACCCCTCTTAGTACCCCAGGACATTTTCCCTTGGTATACAGTGATATCTGATACATGTTCATCGTTCAGTGATATCTGATACATGTTCATCGTTCACTGATCTGTAAGTTCTTTGTGGGCAGGGGCTGTGTCTGCTTCATCTTTGTCTCCAGAGCCCTAATGCCTTGTACTCTACAGAGTACAATGCTTTGTACCTAAAATCTTCTCACAAAACCAGTTTGGTAGATGAATTAAATTATATGCTCTTCTGTTCTTTGTGCTCAGGGAGAAAAAAAAGAAAGAAAAGACTTTTATAAAAGGCTTTCTGATCATTACAAATTGGTTTCTGTTTACTATTTACATATAGAGGAGTGCACAATTCACACCTGTATGGTTTGATGAATGTCCACAAAGTGAGTACACCTGTGTGATCACCATTAAATCAAAAACCACAAAGGACCAGCCCCCCATATCCCCCTGGGGGTCTCCTGATCAATATCCCACCCTTCTCTCCAATGCCAACCACTATCCTGACTTCTAACACTGCAGGTAATTTTGAAATTTATGTAAATGGATATTCTTTTTATACTCATGACATTTTAAAAATAAAGCTAAAAAGCAAAGTTTGCTTGATGTTTGCTTGCAAAGTTTGATACAGAGATGTATCACCCACCCACCACCCCCCGTTTTCACTTCTGACTACACTGAATTTTTATTTTAAATTCTCTCATGCTTTCTTACGTTTTAATAATCATTCATTGTGTTGCTTAATTTCTGAGCATAGAGAAGTGTGAAGTTGGCAAAGTTCATCCACCTCCTTCCACCTTGGATTTTTCTTCCTTCATCTCTTCCTTTTTCTCTCAAGGACCTTGCCTTAGTCTCTTTGGGCTGCTATAGCCCAAATATCATACACGGGGTGTTCATTGTTATAAACAATGAACATTTATTTCCCACAGTTCTGGAGGTGGGGAAGTCCAACATCAGGGCGCTAGCAGATCTGCTGTCTAGTGAGGCTCTGCTTCCTAGTTCTTAGACAGATGGTGGTCTTCTCGCGGCATCCACACATGGTGCAAGGGGCAAGGGAGCTTTCTAAGCTCTCTTTTATAAGGACACTAATTCCATTCATGAGGGCTCTGAGCTCATTGTCTAATGACCTCCCCAAGGTCCCACCTCCTAACACCATCACATTAGAGATTAGGTTTTGACATGTGAATTTGGGGGGGAAAAAAACATTTAGTCTATAGCAGACCATTTCTTAGTTCCATCCATCATAATTCATCTTAAAGAGTTAATGATAATGAAAGTGTTCAATAGCTATTACTGACTACCTCCTTCTAGTGGATCCCTCAATGTCTGAAAGGTCTTAAATCCTCAGGAGACACCAGAATTTGAGATGGTGTGGCTGTGAGTCACAAGGGTATCAAGAGAACAGGGAGCTGAGAGCAATGCATATCTTGAGTTCAGCAAACCTTCTGACAAAGGCTATCGTGTTATCCTTGAGGACTAGAGGGACAGGTGTGTGACTCGCAGAATAACAGCCTGACACCGAACTAGGAAGTAAAACTAATCCACGAGATGACAGAATTATGATGCAAAAAGATCTTGGCAGTCTGAAGTGATAGCCCAAACTCATTGAATTTAATGGTGATAAACATAAAGTTCTGTGATCAGGATAAATAACTAATGACCATACCTACAGGATGAGAGAGACTGACTAACATCCATTCAGGTGTAAAAAAAAGTCCTAGGGGTTTCAGTTGACTGTCAGGGCAATGTGGCATGGCCGCCAACAGACTACTTTCATCATGGAGTCGTCCGGAGCAAAAGACGTTACTGTTCTTTTTCCTGCCATAGTCAGAAGCATTTGGTGTATTTTATTTGCTTTTGATCATCACACTTAAAAAGGAACATGATAAAACTAGGGAGGGTTAAAAAAGGGTGAAAAGTGAGAGAGTGGCATGGACATATATACACTACCAAACCTAAAATAGATAGCTAGTGGGAAGCAACCACATAGCACAGGGAGATCAGCTCAGTGCTTTGTGACCACCTAGAGGGGTGGGATAGGGAGGGTGGGAGGGACACGCAAGAAGGAGGAGATATGGGGATATATGTATACACATAGCTGATTCACTTTGTTATACAGCAGAAACTAACACAACATTGTAAAGCAATTATACTCTGATAAAGATGTTAAAAAAAAAAAGGGTGAAAAGGATAATAAATGATCAGGAAACCTCGTTGTCATAGGAGGAATGGTTGGAGGGTCTGGGCATCCTTAGTCAGAGGCGGTCTCTGGTTTTCTGAAGAGGGGTGAGAGGTAGCACAGAGTGGAGCTACTAACGAGTGAATGGTCTGGGCAGGCATCTAATCTTCTTGCAAGTTGTGAATGGGTTTTGACCACATGATCACTAAGTTCATTCCAGAAATAAGCTATGAATTGTGTAACCTGCGTAAACCAGAGACAAATTCAGTCTTAGTGTTCAGTTCAAGAATTGTTCAGCAGCCAAACTTCATTAAAAATCAATTCCATCAAAAAATTAATTTTTCTTAAAAGTTTACCCCCACACTCATTCTGATCCATCAGCCTGCCCTCATCCTTTGCTACCTTATTCCTTCTAAAAGCTCCCAGAAGAGAATTAACATTTGTCAAACACTTGATAGGCACCAGCTCATGTTTACACATAGTGCCTCATTTAATTTCCACAGACACCATGCAAAAGATATAATTATTATGACCATTTTGTGTGTGAGAAAAGGCCTCTCAGAAGGTGTCATTTGCCCCAGGTCACAGCTGGTAAGTGGAGTCTGAGATTTGAACTGAGGTCTCCCTCTCGCAGTGGCAGAAGCCTCACAGAGCTTAGCTCGTTCGTCTGAAATCAGCCTGCTCTGTTTGTCGTGGGTGGTGTGAATCTGGCTCCATAATTCCAGCCTGGCTTTTGGTCTGAGGACAGAGAACCAGACCAACATCGTGTGGCAGCATAATTTTTACTAAGAAAACATTCCTCCTGCTCTCTAGTTGGCTCTTCCCCATCAGGATTCCTCTGCTTCAGGTCTTCTCAGTGTCAAAAGTACATATCAGTCTTTCTCATACTGGCCAAGAAACACTTTGTAGAAGGAGCTGACCCAAGGAGAAGGGACTCCAAGTGACAATCATGCATGTATGTTAGGCTGCTACCCAGGCCCAGTGCTTGACTTACCCCTCGTTCAATTCACTTGTCTTTTATGTGCATGGCTTGATTTCCAGTTTCCCAAAGGCTGCTCCATGGCCAACCAGAGGCACAAATGTTGTTTCCAGTACAATTGTACCATTGTAGATAAGGCGGCCCGGTTCAGGGGTTGAATAGTAGGCGACAGGCATATTGGCCCTGGTCTGGTCAGAAGGCTCCACTTCTTTTATGTAAGAAAAGGAGATTGGCTCTGCACACTCAGTGCCTAGCCCAGTGCCACCCACAGAGGTTTATGAGATGAAAGAGTGAATGAATGAGTGCACGCTCAGTGCCCTGCTCAGCTACTACTTTCAGGCAACTCCCAGCTGTCAAGGAGGTAAGCCAGGGGTGCTGCTGCTTCCTGCCTGCGTGAGTCTGATTTTTGAAAGTCAAACAGGCACATTTGTATATACACAGTAATTAAATCTTCTTGTTCATTAAATAATTTACTAATGAAGCAACGTTGGTCCTGAGGATTTGTACCAAAAAATAAAAGAGAAAAAAGGAAAAGAAAAAAATGAAAGTTTGATTCTGCAGATTAGACCTCATCAGAACCATACTGAGGACAACTTTGAAAGCTTTTTCAACTCACCACCTACTGAGAAATCTGAAGAACCACATCCATTTCCTTGAACCCATCTGCTCCAGGGGAGAAAAGCCGTGCAAAGCAAGAGCAGCGTAGGAAAATGGGTCACAGGACAAGAAAACCCTACCCAGTAAGAAGAAAAAGGCTAACCTATCTTTTGGCTTCTTTACGGAGGAGGGAGGTTGGGTCACTCCATGCTGGTGAAAGACAAAGCTTCGGGGAGGAAAGTTGGCCTTCCCCCCGTTGAGGCTGAATCTGGAGCTGAGCGCTGCGGCGTTTTCTCTCGTGGAGAAGGCTCTAAGGTGCAGGAATGCGATGTCTCATTAGTATGGGGCACTGATAATGATCTGATAAGTGCTTTCATCCATTACTGACGGATGCCTTCCAGAAGCCCTCCACAGATGTAACACCTCAGCTAATTATGTGAACCCCTTTTCCCTGGTCTTCATCATTAACCCCAACATACTTCTCTTGCCAGGAACTCATGCTTTATCAATGGTCATTGATACTTCTAATATTTTCTTGGAGGTTTGGGAGGGTCGGGAAGTGAGAGAGGAAAGAAGGAAACCCTGGAATTTGGTTATCCCTTGCATTTTCAGCAGGAAGAGTGGCTACTCACAGCCAGGAATGGTGAGCAAATGGCTGTAAAAACCAGAACCCCCTCTTCCCCACCTAGTTCAGACCTCCACGCCCAACAAACACCATCTAATCGATTAACCAAGGCTTCTTGAAGAGAACGATCTGATAAGGGTAATTTATAGAGATGGTATCTTTTGTCATCGTTTGTCTTTGAAAACAGAGAAGAAAACTGCTTTCAAGAGAATGTAGCCCGCCAACATGAGCAATGGCGGATGTGGCATCATCAGTTACAGCAGTCTCTGCTCAATTTCTTACCTTTTCAGCCAGTCAAATATCCAATAACCACAAAGGGAGGGAAAACAATGCATCCTCACTCCCTGTGTTTTAAACTTTTCCAACACTGGCTTGTGAAAATATTTGGGGTTGTTCACTGCTCTGCTCTCTGTAGCATAAACATTTATTTAAATGGGGCTGTCTCCAGTAATGAAGAATGAAGGAAAAACAATGGTCTGATTTTGACAAATTAACTTGTGATTTGGAGAGTCAGTGAAGCAGGGAAGAGACATTCCTAACTATACTAATTAAATGAGCTTGCAACATTTGTTTTAATGCAATGGAACCAGCCATATGAAGATGAACATTTTAATTTATTTTGCAGTGACATTATGAAAAATTTCACTGCTGCAGATTATCTACAAAAACAAATCTCATCAGCATCTAGGTTTGTGCGAGAAATTTCCATCTTTCACACGAACCTGACCTTCCCGGGTGGAAGCAAATACGAATGAGCTAAGTTACTTGAAAAGTTTTTCTGAAGGTTGTCTTTCCACTGAGGCCGGGCTTTATGTTCAAATGACTTCTGTGCCAAACACATCCATTTTTCATGGTGCAGTGTAGATGAAAAATTCCGAATCCATTCTACGGGGAATGCGAATATAGCTCATTAGTTCTAAAATATTTTTCATGAAAGACGGAGTATTTGCCGGAAGATGAGGCTGCATAGTACCAGCCAAGAGTGAACACCACGTGTCCTGCTAATTGTTTTTTAAAGTTGCTCCTCTCCTCTCTGGCACCCAGTAGCTATTGCAAATAGGAGACAATATGAAAAACGGAGGGGAAGCCCAGCTTACCGTGACATTATTCTGCACTTGGTGTCTTGTCCTTTTTTTTTTTTTTTTTTTCCTGCCCTCTCTACATGCAGCCATCTTCTAGAAGGAAAAGGCACAGTCTGGTAGACGGTTGAAGGATTTTTGCTTCTCCTAGAGACAAATAGAGGGCACATTTTCTGGAGCATCCACTCTCACCTGAGGGCAGCATCCCTGGAGCCCCTCCTTCAGGGCCACAGGTCGGCTGCAGGGCTGACACGGCACCGCAGACTAAACGGTCCCCTTCCAGAGAGCAGGTGAGGGCTGCTGGCTCCTGGCCTCCACCACAGCCAGCATTGAGGAAGCCACGCAGTCCAGAGATGTCTTCCAGACTGACATTCCCATGAAAGCTCTGCCAAGGGAGCGTGGAGGAGAGCAGACCACCTTCTTTCCAAGTCAGGGCTGCCCGCCGGCTATTGCTAGAGGCCTGGCGGACACCAACCTCCCCTGCTCCGGATCCCCACTCTCCAACCTCCATCTCACCTCACTGGACCACACTGGGCTGAGTAAACCTCAGTTCCCACTTGGGGCCTCTTTGTGGTCTTGGCCCTTCCTATCCAACTCACCACATGTCGTTGTGACTGAGAAGAGGCCACTCCTGGAGTTCTGGCCAGTTCTCTTTGGGTGTGGACTCAGCCCACACCAGGGGGCTCTTCCTGGGGTCTGCGTCCACCCGCAGGACCTGAGCTCTCCGCCCTCCAGCTCTCAGCCGGCCCAGCCAGGCAGGCCTGCCCCTTGGTCTGTCCCTTCTGCCTCTTCCCTTGGCCCTGGGCATAGGAAGTAGCGGAGAGTACGTGCCTTGCCCCAGCGCATCCTCAGCCCTGGGCATAGGAAGTAGCGGAGAGTACGTGCCTTGCCCCAGCGCATCCTCAGCCCTGGGCATTTACCAGACTGGTGGCCACTGGACTGAGGGGTAGGGTGGGTCCAGCTGGGTAAAAAGGTCTGTTTTCTCCATCCTGACCAGTGTAACCTCAGCAGGGTCTGCAGCACCGATGCCGTCCACACGCTTTTGCAGTTACCTGGGCAGCTCCTTGGCCTCCTGGGGGACCCAGCGCAGTCAGGATTCAGTCTGAGAAGCAGGGGTGCCTGCCCTCCCCGCTGGCTCTGCAGGCAGCAGAGGGCCTCTGGGGAGGGTCACGTGGCTGAAACGGCTTAAGTTCTTTGGGATCAAGAGCAAGGTGCCTCATCCGTAGGTACCCAAGGCATTGCTTAGAAAAGTAACCATGTTACTGTTGTTTTCCTCCACAGAAGACATTGCCTCTAGTTCAGCCCTTATCAGCTATTTGCGGAATGACTATTGTGAAAAGTCACTGTGCTCAAAAGAATAAATGCACAGTTTTCTCATCACAGGGAATTAAAGGGAATTACAAGCAAATCCATTGATCAGACAAATAGTTCCCACTTTCCTCCTACCATCTCCTCACAAAAGCCAAGTAGATCAATTAAAGATTAGGAAGATTATAAATCACAGGGTAAGAAGGGCCCATCTGGGGATCTTCTGGGGCCCAGCTGATAGCCCCATGGAAAATCCCACAGCATTCGGTGAGATGATAGAATTTGGTTTTCTGGAATGAACATGACAAATTTGAATGAGTCTCTCCCTAAGAAACACCTTGGAAACTCACCTTCCGCAGAGAGCCTTCCCCACTACCAACCCCGTCCCTGTTAATGGCCTGCACCTCAAATCCCTGCCCAAGACAAAGACAGCCTAGCACATGGCAGTCAGTCAGTACATGTTTCTGAAATGACTAAATTAGAAATTAACCTGTTGGGGGGAAAAAAAGAGCATCTTGGAGGGAAAGTGGGCCTTGGCTATAGGGACTCTTTGGAGGCTTCCAAGCTCAGGAAGTATGGGTTCCTGTCTCTTCCCCAAAGCCAACCTACTGGCTAATAATTCTTGATGCTGGAGGTGGCAGAGTGTGAGGGCTGAGGCAAGATTCTGGAGCCGTCTGTCTGCATCCAAGCCAGCTCTAACCCTCACCTATTCTGTTTCCTTGGGCAGGTTACACCCTGTGCCTCAGTTTTCTTGCCAGTAAAATGGTGAGGGCAATAACAAGGTCTTCTTCATCAGGTTGTTACATAAAACACTTAGAACAGCTCTCAGTATAGCTATGCTCCATTTCTCCAGATGGCCCGTTGGAAAGATAATAAAAGATGAACTAAGAGATCGCACACTCTCATACAAGAGAAACCTCAAAGGGAATCTTCATGGGCTCCTAGATCAACTTTTTCATTTCACAGTTGTGGAGTCTGGGGTCCTGAAATGGAAGCTGACATGTGAGAGGTCGCAGAGCTGACATCACAGCTGGCCCCGCCCAGGAGTCCTCGGCTAGGAGTTTGAAACATGCTGCAAAATCCACAGACACACTCAAGTCCCACCATGCAGGGCAGCAACACCACTGCTTAGTTGACAAATATTTGCCAGAGCTCTGACCTTGGCACCCTCCTCTGCTCAAGAGGCGTTTATAATGCAGTTGGGAAGATAAAAATACATGAGAATTAATGCGAATATCACCAATTGTAGTAAATAACACAGCACAGCCTACATATAAAAAGACGTGGGAGACAGAACAAAGGGTGGAGTGGGGCAGGCATCATTTACACAAACTCCCAAGATGCTTACTTTCAGAGAGTATGGTTGTAGTTGACCTGGTCACCAATCCCACCTCTCCCAGGGAAGAAGCACACCGCCCACAGTTTGCTCTGGCAAATCTAATCTAACAAATCTAAGATTCAACTTAGATTACAACTTGTGTGGGCGGAGAACAGATTATACCTCTATCTGCCTGTAACTACACTGGCCTTCCTCCTGAGCCCCTACAAGCAGGAGGGGAAAATGAACTAGCTGTCCAGTTCCATTTCTAGATGACTTAACAGTCCCTTTAGGTGGTGTCAAGACTCTTTTTAATAAAAATATTCCATCTCTCAGAGACACCCTCCTACCCCCATCTTCTTCCCCTCTGGGGGTGTTCTGATGTGTGGATGGAGTGGGGAGACCCATGAGGTCACAATGAACAGGGTAGATTGGAGATCCTTGGACATGAGGTCCTCGGCCTCCTGGTCTCCAAGGTGATGCCTGCCTGGGAGCTGCTTGCCCTGTTGGCTGTGGTGGCTCAAGTCTGCGGCTGGTGGAATTCTTAGTCTGGAGCTTCGCTTGGGTAGGGCTCTGCAGCAGCCCCTGGCCCTGACTCAGCGTCCAGCCTTTGCTATGGGGCCACCTCATCTCCAGGGACCCACCTCTAGCAAGCTTTTGCCAGCCAGACTCTGAGTAGCTTCTAGGTCCTGCCTGTGCCACATGGACTCCAAGACTGACTTGAAAGGCAAACCTTAAGGTTTTAGTCTATTTGGGCTGCCATAACAAAATACCGTAAACTAGATGACTGAAACAACAGAAATTTACTTCTCAAAATCCTGGAGGCTGGAAGTCCTAGATCAAGGTCTGGCAGTCTCGGTTTCTAGTAGGAATTCCTTTCCTGGTTTGCCTTTTCATGTGTCCTCACACGGCCTTTCCTCAGTGTGTGCACATGAGAGAGAGGTATCCTTCTCTCTTCCTCTTCTTTTAAGGCCACTAACTCTATCAGATAAGGGCCCCACCTTTATTACCTCAATTAATCTTAATTACCCCCTGAAAGCCCTCTCTCCAAATACAGTCACCTTGGGGGTTAGGGCTTCAACACAAGAATGTGGGGGGGGGGGTGGACACACCATTCAGGCCACAGCAGCCTCTCTGCCTGGCCACACTGTGGCCAGGAGAACTCTGGCCAGTTCTCCCAGGAGGACTCTGAGAAGGGGTCACTTTCCTTTGAATCAAGTTCAAAATAGGGTAGAAGGGACAGTGGCCTCTCTTTGCCCTAGATGTCATCTAGTTCAGGAAAAAATAATATGTATGTGGCTTGTAGATGAGGAAAAGAAGCTAACATGGCATTTCTAATGGCAAAGCAGAGCACTTGAGACTTGGGATACCTAGGTTATAATTTATTAATGATTTTCTGTGTGACCCTGAAGTGACATAATCTCCCCTTGGGCTTTATCCCCTTTTCCCTAACAGAGGAGGCTGTTGACCTGCTTCTTAAAGTGATTGAGGGGAACTGGCAAAAGACATAATTGCAAAAGTCTTTTCTGTAAACATGAAGATGCTTTTACATGCTGTAAATAATAATAACACAGAAGAATATGCCTCCTTTCAAAATCCATGACATTTGCAGAGTAAAGTATGTGGTCCAGTAGCTGGAATTTCAGTTCCCTTTGGTAGGGTTGCTAAGAGGGAAAATGAGTCTTCCCATCTAGGGAGGGAAGGGAAACCTTGGGGAAATTCTCCTAACTGAAGAGAGATGGAGTCCATAAAAATCAGGACAACACAGAAAACATTGTGCACAATCTTCCAGCGACAGTTTGTCAAAGAGAAGCAAATCCTTCAGGAAATTCTCTTTAATATACTTTTAGTAAATGTTTTATTGTATTGGATTATGGGAATTAAGGGAGTGAAGGATCCATACCGTATTTTTCAAAAGCAATATTTTTAGAATCACAAATTATATTGAAATTTTTATACCAAGAAAATAAAAACAAATATCAGAAGAACTAAACAGCATTTATACATGTCTCTACAGAGATATATATGTATATTAGCAAACTGAAATATAGCAAATACACACAAAAACACCCACATAAAAGAGATGCAAATTATATTTTTGACACATTTTCAGGCCAATCGCCTAATACAATTTTCTTTTATAGGCAGAGGTAATAAATAGTGAAAATGTATATTTATGGTGTATTTGACAAATGTATTTGCTTTGAGTCAGAAGGAAAAGCTCCAGCGATTTTACGGTGGAAATGCTTCTCATCTACCTGGACTAAATCGCTCGTCTTTCTTCTGGGTTTCTCACTGTGACCGAGTCTGAAGTGGGAACCACCTTTTGGTCTCAGAGTGGGGTACCTGCTTGGAATAAGGATTTGGAGCATACTTGAAAATCAGGATGTCCTGGTATCTGTGTGTGTTTATACCCTGTCTCCCCTCTAAGACTATGTGCGCCTTGAGAGAAAGAGCAATGTCTGTTACTTCTCCACAGGTCTTTCTGCCTCCAGAACAGTGGTTTGCATGTAAGGGGTGCCTCATAGGACTATGTTATTCTTTTGCCAGGGTGCTGGTGTGGTCTTTAGGGAAGCAGACACATGCTATGTGCTGTGAGATGGTGTTTCACTTCAACGTGTCTGAGAATCAGCTGTGACTTGCTCTTTTTTTAAAATTGAAGTATAGTTGATTTATAATGTTGTGTTACTTTCAGGTGTACAACAAAGTAATTCAGTTTTATATATATATAAAACTATATATTTTTCAGATTCTTTTCCATTTTAACTTATTACAAGTTATCGAATATAGTTCCCTGTGCTATTGATTAGGTCTTTGTTGTTTATCTATTTTATATATAGTAGTGTATATCTGTTAATCCCAAACTCCTAATTTATCCCCCCTCTCCCTTTGGTAACCATAAATTTGCTTTCTATGTCTGTGAGTCTATTTCTGTTTTGTAACTAAGCTCACTTGTATCATTTTTTAAGATTCCACATGTAAGTGATATCATATGATATTTGCCTTTCTCTATCTGACGGACTTAGCAGTGACTTACTCTTAATCCAAGAATACAAGAGTATTTCCCTAGCTGATTAACTTAACTTCCACACTAAATGTTCCCCTCTAAGTGCATCCATCCCTCCAGTGAGTCCTATGGGGGTGCAGATATTGGACCGAACAAGTGGAGAGTGGCATATCCTATGGGTCCAGGTGGGTGAGAAGCAAGCCCAGAGGCTCAACCCTAGCAAGGAAGGGGCAGCTGGAGGGTAGGAGGGAAAATGAGTTTCTGGGGACTTTGGCCCTTAGCTAAAGAGCCCTCATCCAGGCCCAGGCTGCCCTTGGGGCCTTGAGTAGAGATATTGCCAGGGGAAGCCTGTGTGTGAATTCGTCCTTGGAGTAGGGATAGCGCACCAGCCCACAAGGGCAGAGGGAGTGGGGATCCAAGGTAGATGGTTATGGGGAGCAGTCACCAGACCCACACCAGAGCCAGGTGGTGCCCCCCTTGGGGAGGGTTTCTGGGGAGAATACCTGGACACGGGTGGCTAATTTCATCACAGAGACTCAGCTAGTGAACAGCCTTTTCTCATCAATGCCTCGAAGTCCGAGGGTTCTTAGAGATAGAAAACTTAACAAGATTCAGATGCAAACTTAACAAGACTTTAGGGAAACCAGAGACCAGGACTGTCTGGCCCTTCCCCTATTAGGTCCCCTTTCTTTCTTACCTGCATGTCTGGCCGGGAGGGCCTCACTGGGAAAGGCTGGGTGTTTCTTTACACATGCATGTCTCTCTCCAGGCCTGAAAATGAGGCCCACCTCACCCCACCACGCTGCTGTGAACAGATATGTTTAAATTTCTTTAAGCTTGGGTGACGTCCTCGGATAAGGAGCTCTAAGTACCAAGAATTATTGTTATTACTATGTAGTTACTGCCTAGCATGCAGCGAATTACCCTGCCCTGCTGTGTAAAAGATGTACGGAGGGATGGGGAAGTGTGGAGCGGGGAGGCGGGAGGAGGCATAATGAAATGTACTAAAGAGGGGCCGGGCCCGGGCGCGTCCCATGCTTAGGGTCTCCACCAGGCACACTCTTATGGCCAGAACAAATGATCTCTTTCCACCCAGCAAACGGAAGACAACACGAAGATGCTAGGATTGTAAAGGACGCACAACACGGGGCTTAAAGGCATGGATTTCAATCCCAACTCCAACACTTATAACTGTGTGCCTTGGACAAGCTCATGAGCCCGTGTGGCCTTGGTTTGTGGGAGCTGCCACATAGAAAGCTCCAGATAATTGTAGCAATTATTATTACTACTATTACTACAGCTATTATCAGGCCTTGGTCCAGTTGTCTATGATTTGCAGGACCCAGTACAGAGTCTGAAGCATTGTTTTCAGAGTCAGGATTTCCCAGGAGAAATGGGAACCCACAGCCAGCGTGGAACCATCAAAGACGGTCAAATGGACACCTCCCAGAATTGCCAAGGACCCTCACTGGGGGCGAGGAGGGGGAGACTAAATTCAACCTAAAAGTAGTTCCTGAGAGGTGGCAGTATTGCTCATGAACTCTGGGCTTCTGTTTATGAAAGAGCAGCCAATATGTCCTATGAGTGCTCAGTCCGTCTCTCCACCAAGAAGTCCTGAGACTATTCTGGAAACCACAGCTGAACACTGTGCATTCAGTTCTTCTCCAGGGCATCGGGGCAGATGTGGGGCCGGGTGAGCTTTACTGAGACTTATCCATCTCCACCTCAAGCGCACCACACAAGGCTGGGATGACCTCTGTGGTGACTTAGTCATGGGACGAGTTTACTAAGCCCGGGAGAGTCTACTGTAAGAAGCATCAAACACGGTGCTGCCACAGAGACATAAGACTCATATGATAGAGGACATGAGACAAAGCATCCAGGGAAATATGACTAACCGTACACAGTGAGAAATGACCGGAGAGTCCGGGGTTTGGATTCCGGAAAGCTTCAGTGGTCAAAGGACACGTCACTGCTTCCTGAGAGATCATGGGGCAACTCACTAGAGAACACTCTATCTATTTTTTTAAATTGAAGCATGGTTGATTTACAATTTGTGTTAGTTTCAGGTATACAGCAAAGTGATTCAGTTATACATATATATATATATTCTTTTTCAGATTCTTTTCCATTATAGGTTACTATTACAGGATATTGAATATAGTTCCCTGCGCTAGAACATCTGATCTAGAATACAAATAAACACTCCCCCTCCCACAAAGATACACTTAGGTGATGTGCACATGCTGTCAGATTACAAGTGATTGCGTCTCAATAACTTGTTGCTTAATCCACAAGTGGGTTGAGGGTGGCAGTTGGATTATTTCCCACCCAATTGTTTGAAGTGGTCTGATGATTTGGGGACATGTACCTAAAAGTACTCCCCCAACCAAGAAATTGAGTGACATGAATTAATTCAAAAGAATAAGCTTCACCGTGAATAAAAACCATGGTACCTGAGTGGCAGGAATTATGGGCTGTTGTATGTACAAGCCACACTCCTCATCTCGTATTTCCCACACTAACCGTTTTCCTTGGATTCATCTCTATCTTGGTATATTCCTGAAGTAGTCGAACTTCCAGGGTGGAGTGTCATCACTCATCAGAGCATTTAATCGAAAGGTACCTCTTCCATCTTCCCTCTTAAAGGCTGAAGAATTATTTCTCAAACTTCTCTCTCTATTGAGCTAATAAAACAAAACAAAAACGCTTTTAAACAAGGAAAAAATACCCCACTAAATAGAACAGGCTGTGAGATGCCAAGCAATTTAAATTCCATTGCTATATTTTATTGAGTCTTTTCTATTTCAGGGAAAGAGAGCAACTTAGCAGACTGGGAAACACATGGGCCTCCTGGATTGGGCGCAGCTCCCCTGTGCACGCATCCTGTTTTGGAAGGAGGCTATTTTGAAACCTGCTCCTTGCCATCACTCTAGACTTTTAGCGAATTAATTTGGATTTAAGGAGTAAAAAAGAAAAAGAAAAGAATGGAAAAAACTCACCTTCCCTGTACATGGTAGAATTTCACTGGGATGCAAAGTGGGGTTGGAGGAATATGACCACTCAGTCTCACTTACGATGCAGGATTTTAGGGGCTGGATGAACATGCTGTGTGTCACCCAGCTGCTTCCTAGACAGGGAGAGTAGAGGAAGATTAGGGAGGCCCCACTGGTGTGTGAGGAAGCAATGGTCTATTTTGAGCCCTTTTACTTGA
Organism: Balaenoptera acutorostrata; assembly: GCF_949987535.1. NCBI lineage: Eukaryota > Metazoa > Chordata > Mammalia > Artiodactyla > Balaenopteridae > Balaenoptera > Balaenoptera acutorostrata. The sequence goes on from NC_080070.1 coordinate 50,998,102, forward strand.
AAGGCTCAAAGAAAGAATAATTGCATCATCTGCTGGACTAAAAGTTTTCAACAAATGACCTGGCTTGGTTCTTTTAAAAAAATACAAAAGTGTGAGTGAACCCCACAACTTGTCAACGAGACAAGCAAGTGCTTTTGTTTGTTGGAGGTGATTTTTATGGAAAGTTGTACTTTGCAGATTGCGACCAACCCAGCACATCCTCCGCCTCCTGCTCCGTTTCTCAGTTGGCTCTGAGGAGACATGCTTCCAAGTTTGAGAATTCATCTTGTCTGATTAATGATGTGTACACAGAGATTTTGGACTCATCTTCCTTCTCTTGGTCTTTTTTATTCCATTGTTTGCTGTGCTACAACCCTGCGGATAGATGGTTCTGCCGTGATAAATGTAAAGTTTGCATAAGCCATGTAACAGCAGGACAGCCTATTATCACTGTACATTTTCCATGGCTGTGCAAACCTCTGTAGGCTATTTTATTGCTAATAGATCCACAGAGAAACAGTAGTGATTTTACGACTCTTTTTAAAATGGAAATTCATGTTTGAGAAATACAACTGGGAGGAAACAGATGTAAACCACTTAAGCATTTGCAGAAAATTGAGATGCACACTCTTATTTACAGACCTACATAGCCTCCATCGCTTTATTTTCAAAATTAAAATAAGCAATCTGTTTACCGTGGGAAATGAGGAACAGTAAACTTTTTTTTTTTCCCTTTACACGACAATGGCCGCCATCGTTGGTTTTAATGGCAGTGCTGAAACAGGATGGCAATTTTTTTCCCCTTAGATTTTATTGTCTAGAATGCATTCCCTCCATAATCTGTGTGAGAGGTAGGCAAGTGGGAAAGATTTTAGTATAACTGTATGTCTGAACTCATATTATGCTTTAACAGCTAAAATGATTACCAGACACTCTAGAAGGATTTAAACTAAGTATTTATCACTACCTGTAAATTGCTTAAAATATCAGAAGAGTAGACCAGCCTCTACAAAAAAATGCTTTTATATGTCCAAACACAAAAGCCCAGCCCATTCAAAAATATTTATTCTTGCCTTGTCCCAACCTTCACGTATCTTAAAAAATTGTGACAAATTTCACATTTTGGAAAGGAGAGGTAAATCAAACTATCACGGAACAACACATCAATGAGATATCTGTGTGCTGGATTCATCAGAGCAAGTTCCTTATGACATGTGCAGGCTTCTCTGATTTCTTTTTTTTGGGGGGGGGTGGTGTTTGGAATGAAATTTTAAACAATTGTGGTAAAATATATATAACATAAAATTGATCACTTTAACCATTTCTAAGTGTACGATTCAGCAGCATGAAACACATTCACATTCTTGTACAGCCATCACCACCATCCATCTCCCAAACTTTTCCATCATCCCAAAGAGAAACTCTGTACCCATTAGACACCAACTCCTCATTACCCCCTCCCCATTATAAGAAGTTACAAGAAGTCCCTTGTAACTTCTATTCTACTTCTGTCACTATGAATGTGACTGTTCTGGGTACCTCATATAAGTGAAGTCATACAATATTTATTCTTTTGTGTCTGGCTTATTTCACTCAGCACAATGTCTTCAAGGTGCATCTGTGTCATAGCACGTGCCAGAATGTCCTTCCTTTTCAAGGTTAAATAGTATTCCTTTGTTTACATAAGCCACATTTTGCTTATGCACCCATCTGCCAACGGTCGTCTGATTCTAATATTGAGGAGAATCCCAGCACCACAGGGAGGGAGGTGGCCCACCTTTACTGCAAAGCAGGCCATGACAAACCAAGCAGAAGGAGAACTGTCCAGGACCAGCTCTGCAAAGCAAGGCAGGGAGGCCTCCCGTGAACTATATATAGATTTCTGGCTCTGTGCAATTCCCGGCTGGGTGAATCTTTTGCTTTCATCTTAGATCTTTGTTTTCAACGTGAAAGGAGGCTGAAAGGAAACTGAAATTCTTCTCAAAGACAAATTACGATGGGCTTCAGCCCGAGATCGGAGAATAGAACGTATCCTCCAGGCTCCTTTGTAACCTCAATACCTCCCCCAAGCCTCCTGGAGGAAGGTATTGGGAGATCCCCTGATCACAGCCTTTGGGTCACATCCAATGAGGCACAGGCACAGCGACCCAGCCTCTGAGCTCATCCATCCTTAGTGGAAATCATACTCTACAGAGATGGTACTCAGTACACTCACAAGCCTATTTGCTGTACTCCACTCTCTTACGCCGAGCAATTAAACAACTGTCGGCTATTTACCTTGCTATCTCCTGGCCCACATGATGTATCGCAGCTTCTGTTTATGGCCTCTTGGTGACAAAAGCTAATTACAGACCTGAGGGGAGGAAGCGTCGTGGCTGGACTGCTGTTGTTGCTGTCATAATCACCACGGTTTTCCATGGACTCACCACGTTCTCCGCATCGTTGGGTGTTCTTATTAACAAGGTAGGGTATTTCACAGTATCTGTGAAATTCATCCCTGTCACCAGTGTATTATCCAATAATTAAGGAACCTTGGGGGTGTGCCTAAACATTGCTGACATTTTACAAGGGAAAATGGACGTTTGTTGAGAGGAAATCTTATTAATAGAGAGATTCTCTGGCATTACATATGTGTTGTAACATTACCATGGACGAAAAAATTTTGCACATATTTATTTATTTATTGTACACAGCAATCTGAGGTCTTCAGGGTGGCTCTATTTGCCCCATTTTATTGATGAGGTCAGGTGATTTGTCCATGGACTTCAGGCAAAGCCGCTGTTTCTTCTGAGGCAAAGCCCACCTCTCTGCCCAGCGATGCAGTCCTCAACTCCATGACTTCTGGCTTTCTCTGTGGCGTCATAATTTTTTGCTCTCTTTAAATTCTCCCCGAGGCTCTCATTGCCTCTGCTCTAATTCACCCCACACGCCTCATTCTCACTTCCAAAGAGAGGTTTCGTTGTGAATCCCATCACAATGGGATGAGTAAACTGAGGCACAGAGAGATCAATTAACTTGCTCAAAGTCACACAGCTAGTTGGTGGGGAGCAGGGGCTTGAACCGAGGCAGCCTGACTCCAGAGTACATTAGCTGCTGCGCCCAAGAGGCCCTGCGGGGCTTCATCAGCTGTCTCCTCCCTGCTGCAGGGTCGTCTGTGTCCACTGCCCCTCTCTTGAAGAGAATGAATAGAGTACTTGACCTTGACCTACTAAGTGGAGCAGGGATAAAGTTCTGCCAACTTTCTTGATACATTTTTCCCCCTTTTGCTGGCCTCCAAAACAAAGTCCGTTTATCTGCTGCTGAAGCTCAGGGACTGCAGATTGTAAATGTGGTCCTTGGTCTCATCCCAGCTGACAGCTAGCCCGAGGGCTGGCGACAGCGCTCTTCTCAGGGAAGGAGCGCTCTCACCAGATGTCATCCCCGTTCTTTTCCTCTACCTTTCACAGAAGCTCCGGGGATCCTTTCCAGTCCCTCTCTTATCGCTCTTCTGGAAGATGAAAGGAAGTAAGCGACCAGCTCCAGTCTCTTCTCCATCCTTGGATTCCTCCTATGTCTCTCCCACCATCACAATCAGAAATTTCTGCTCTGTCTCGCTTCCCCTCCAGATGACTGCTCCAAGGGCCACAGTGGTGCCTCTGACCCAATCCAAGAGGTTCATCACTTCGAATCTCCAAATTCATACAGACTCATTCTGTTCACTACTGTTATTCTAGACACTTCCTTTCTCCCCCCCACCCCCCTGCAGATTTTGCCCAGTACTTACCCACTCCCTCCCTCCTGGGCTCCCATCCACTTCATCAGCTCCTCCCAGATACACAGCTTCACTGGACATGTCTTGAATCTCCTAGCAGCTGGTGAGAGGGGGAGAGGGGGTGCTTCTATGCCCAAGAGATGCTTCTAAGGGAATTCACTTCCCATTTACTCAACACGACAACTTCTTCCTCCTCCAGGAAGCCCTCCTGGACCACCTTTCCCAGTCACTGGCCTTTCTCTGAATTCACAGCATCTACTTTCTGGCATCCACATTCTGCAGTTCATCCCGTTCGGCCTCGTGGCATTTCTTGGACTACTGTCATGCTTATTATTAATGTTTCATATATTTATGCTTTTGTCTCCTCGAATAAATTGTAAGTTCCTTGAAGGGGTTTATAGTTCTGGATATTCTTCATACTGCCTTGATTTCAATAAATTTGCTATTTAATTTAAGCTTTGGTTGGATAGCAAAATACATTTTATTGAGTGCCCAAAGCAAGAGGATTTAGGTGAGCCATTTTGAAATTCCTTGAATTCTAGTTAATCATTTTATCTTTGCCAATTGGGATTCTATTTCTAAATCAGTGAATGAACAAAGGAGCTAACAGAAAGTCATCCTCTAGCTTATAATAGGAAAACATCTTTTTAGCAGGACTTTCTGTGGCCTGAAAACAAATTTTTTTTTTAATTATAAAAAACAAAACAATTTATTTATGGGCAGCATTATTATTTACTGGTTAAGAAGATGCATGTCATGGGCTGAATTCTGTCCCTCCCCACCCCAAATTCATGTGTTGAAGTTGTAACCACTGGTAGGTAACCATATTTAGACATAAGGTCTTTAAAGAGGTGATTAAGTTAAAATGAGGTCGTTAGGGTTGGCCCTAATCCAATATGAATGGTGTCCTTATAGAAAGAGGAAATTTTGGCATAGAGAGACAGCAGATACACAGAAAGGGGCATAAGCCAAGGGGTGACCATGTGAGGACACAGCAAGAAAGTAGCCGTCTGCAGGCCAAGGCAAGAGATCTCAGGAAAAACCAAACCTGCCAACACCTTGATCTTGGACTTCGAGCCTCCAGAACTGTGAATAAATAAATTTCTGTTGTTTAAGCCACCCAGCCTCTGGTATTTTGTTATGGCAGCCCAAGCAAACTAATACAATGCTTTTTCTTTTTTTGAACTTCTGATTTTGGTAAACTTCCTTTTTCATGAGTATGCTATGGATATAATCCATTGTGCAAATTTAGCAATAATTTATGTTACCATTTCCCTAGTCTAAGACATTTAGACTTAACCTCTTTGTTTTTTTTCATTTTTATAAATCTCACTACAAAGAATATATATGCACAAAGGTTTTTGTTTTTCTTTGTTTGGGCTGCGGAAATGTTTTCAAAGAAGCTCTGTGATTCTAGGATGAGGTCAGTTAGCAAGTTCACCAGCCTGTCTTTCAAAGACTCGGAGGAATGAAGTTGGCTTTCCTTTTTCTTGTACCTGGTACCCACCGTAGCCTGTTTGGAGAGCGGTGGGTGGGGTTGAGATGGGTGATAGGGGCAGAGGGTCCAGGAGCGTCCCAGGAACATTCCCCTGGGGTGCAAGCTCAGTGAAGCTGTTTGCAGAGAACACGTCTGGTCTCCTAACTCACTGTCTTTGGCCCTAATCTCCAGAGCCGGCTTTCACAGCCACACTTTGGAGTCATTGCCTTCAACAGCCACGTCTTTAGGGGGTGCGTGCAGAGCGATCAAGACTATTGGGATGTAAGTTCACCTATTGCTTCCAGCCCCATACATCCCACACCCTGGCTGATTAGTACACTGAAGAGGTCTCACTGACATTTCGTGGTTTAACATAAAGGTTTCTTGTGCATAGCTCACAAAGAGAGAGACAGATTTTCAAACAGCTGCCTAATACCTCTGTCAACATAGAAATTAAATAGATTTAGGAACTTCAGGAAAACATACGCCCATTTAATGCCCAGTAATGATCAATTCCAATTTCCAGTTGCAGAAATAGGAATTATTTTCAATGTGCTCTGTGGGTTATTCCAAATAAACATCTGGCATCATTTTATTTCTTTTTAATCATTTGAATATTAAATTCAAATGATTTAATATTATAGGTCTATCTATTTATTTGTCCAGCTATAGGGCTGATGATACTATGAAGATATTGAAAGGAATCCACGTCTCCGTCAACTTTCAAATGAAAACGTTAAATTGTTTTAAAGCAACCATTTGCTTTTTTTTTTTTTTAATTTTATAGCTACTTTATTTATTTATTTATTTATTTTTGGCTGTGTTGGGTCTTCGGTTCGTGCGAGGGCTTTCTCTGGTTACGGCAAGTGGGGGCCACTCTTCATCGCGGTGCGGGGACCGCTCTTCATCGCGGTGCGCGGGCCTTTCACTATCGTGGCCCCTCCCGTTGCGGGGCACAGGCTCCAGACGCGCAGGCTCAGTAGTTGTGGCTCACGGGCCCAGCTGCTCCGTGGCATGTGGGATCTTCCCAGACCAGGGCTCGAACCCGTGTCCCCTGCATTAGCAGGCAGATTCTCAACCACTGCGCCACCAGGGAAGCCCCCATTTGCTTTTAATATATACCAAGGTTGGATTACAAACTTCTCTAAACTTGTTAGCAGTATTCTTTTTCTTTACCAGCAACAATGAAGGACAGAAATACCACCTTGCCTTCGGGGTCAGAAATGGGTTTGTGTTTGAAGGAGATTAACCCTTTGCTTTCCATATTGGAGAGAGAGCACACAGAAGGATGATCCAAAACTCCAGATTCTGGTGTGTTGTTCTTTTAGTTGACTTGTTCTTTAAGTCTCAACCAATCAGAAAAACAGTTCTCCTACAGGCATCTTGTGCAGCAAGAGGAGAGGTCTGGGTGATCCGAGCTCAAATCCCAGCTCTGCTCCTCTCTAATGCCGTGAGCTTCATCAACGTGATTCACTTCTGTGAGTCTCAAATTCTTCTTCTTTAGGGCAGATTAACAATAATCCGTCATTAAATGAGATAATGCACATGGAACATCTCAAACTGTACACAGTAGGTGCAGAATAGATGACAGCCATCCAGATCATGAGAGCAAATCCAAAGCCACAGAGGCCTCACCAAAGGCCTACTCAGGACTGAGCTTGGGGAACTGGGCTGAAATTAATTAGGTTGTGTACCTGCAAAAGTACAGTAATACGATCAGAAGCAAATTAACTTGGGTCTAGAAGCCCAACTCCTTCCTCCCTCAGAGGACCACCTCAGACAAATGAGCAGTCCAGCCTCTGTTCAGGAAGGAAACGTGAATTCAGTCAACAGGTCCAGGCCTCTGCTGAGAGCAATAGAAACGAATCAAAATTATAGATCATTGTAATAAGAGGTCACTTTGGAAACCTGCGGACAGTTATAGTTGATTTAGGCTAGTGTGAGGACTGTAAAGAAAACACCTTGGGTCTTTAAGTCCTATAGCTTCCTTTGGGTAATTACAAAGAAATAGAGTAGTGTGTAGAGGTACACCTCTCCATGACCTTCCACGGATCAGATGCACATCCCGGCCAATCAAAACCAGTACTTCATTCAATAAAAGTTTGAGACAATGTGGTTTTCCTACTGTATTAGATGTCCTGTCCGCCACACGAGGGCTATAACCACATTCCTCAGCATTGGATAGTATTTCAAATGCCATTTGCTTTACCCAAATCAAGGCTCTAAAAGTGACAGTTCTATTTTCTGTACTCACAGGCAATAGTATAGCATGTGGACAAACAGCTTTTGAACCCAATCCTGTCTGTCACCTCCTACACGTGTGACCAGCTCCCTCGTCTGAGAAATGAGAGTCTTTGTTAATGAGAGTAATTAAACGAGTTAATGCCTGTGATATATTTGGTCCAGTGCCTGGTTCATAGTAAGTGCCCACTAAAATGATGGAATAAATGGTAGCTACTCATAGATGGGTTGGATGGATTCTAATAGAAACATAATGGGTAATTAATTTTAGCTGAGTTAGACTTGCTTTAGGCTGGGGCTTCTCAAGGTAGATTGAAAAAGCCTTTGAAAAAGCCATAGAAATAATGCCGGCCCACAGATTTGAAACCCAAAGTAAGAAGAAAAAGCCCAAGAAGCGTTATTCGCTCTTTCTCTTCCTTTTTAGTTTGGTTTTCAAAAGAAGCTACCCTTACACATTCCCATCCCCACTGCCCTGAGGATACTGTAGTGTGTTTTGTGTTCATCACTCCTCTGCTTTATCCAAAGTTTCCTGCCTCTCCCTGAAAGATGTATTTTTAGATCTGCCCCGTCATCTTCTTTTTGCAGGACATTACGTTTGTGAGAGTCATCCACGTGGCCACAATTTATTCACTTTCAGGGCTGTATTCCTTGGTACAAATATACTCCATTGTGTTCTTCCAATCTATTGTTTTTGGGCATTTGCATTGCTTCCAGTCTTTGCTCCTATGAGCATTCATATCCACTAGGAGCATGCAACAATGTTTCCAGGGTCCTTATGATGAATGACTTTAGAATTTTATTGAATTCTGTACCTATGGAGATGATTTTGTGGTTTTTCTCCTTTAATCTCTTAATGTGGTAAATTAAAGTAACAATTTTTTTCTAATATTGAACCAATGGTGCATTTCTGGCATAAAACCTACTTGAGAGCTTGTTTGGAGGTTCTAGCAGGGGAGTGCAGCTACTCATATACCCTTGACCGAAGAACAGTCCTCCTCTGTGGGGGAAGGTCATCCTCCTTGATGGAGCATGCAGCTTGGTGACGGACGCACATGGAGCTGTAAGGAGGGAAGGGGACACCTGCTTAGCCTGACAGATCAGCTGAATCAACCCTGGCGATCAATGGGGTGACAGATGTTGCAGCCAGATCGCCCTCACAACCCATAAACCCTACTTTATCTCTGTTGCAGAATTTGGTTTACTTTTATATTATTTAGTATTTATAGATCATAATCCACATTTACCTAGATTTGGTATCAAGATTACACCAGCATCAATAAATTACTATTTCCTTCTTCCCTCCCTCCTTCCCGTTCTTCCTCCTTTCCTTCCTCTTTCTCTCTTTTCTTTTTTTTTTTTAATGCTTGAGAAGAGCTTGTGTAAGAGGACAGCCATTTATGTTTTGAAAGGTTGATGGACCTGGAGTTTTTGTTGTTTTTAGCTATTATAAGTAAAGCTGCTATAAACATTTGTGTACAAGTTTTTGTCTGAGCATAAGTTTTTATTTCTCTGGGATAAACTGTTTTAGCCCAGGAGCACAATTGTTGGGTCAAATGGTAGTTGTATATTTAGTTTTTTTAAGAAATTGCTGAACTGTTTTTCAGAGTACTTGTACATTTTATGTTCCCACCAGCAATGTCTGAGCGATCAAGTTTCTCTGCATCCTCAACAGCATTTGGTACTGTCATTATTTTGTATTTTAGCCATTCTGATAGGCTTGTAGCAATATCTCATTGTGGTTTTAATCTGCATTTTCCTAGTCTAATGATGTTGAACATCTTTTCATTTGCTTATTTGCCATCTGTATATCCTTTTTAGTAAAATACCTCATGTTATTTGCCCATGTTCTAATTGATTTGTTTGATATTTTACTGTTGAACTTTGAGAGTTCTTCATATATTCTAGATACTAGTTCTTCATTCCACAAATTCAATTGATAACATTTGCCTTATTTTTTGTCATTTTAAGCATCTTATTTCCATCAAGAACCATGAGTAACCATGGGTTACTTTAAAGTATATTCTTTAAAAGTTCAAAACAAATGGATTTTTAGAAATTATCTTTTTGCAATTTATTTATAACTTAATTTCATTGTAGTCAGTGGCTGTGACTTGACTCATACCAATTATTTGAAATTTTTCAGTACTTGCTTTTGGTTTATAATGTGGTCAACTTTCATAAATGTTATCTGTGTGCTTCAAACGAATCTCTATTTTCTGATTATTAGGGATAGTTTTTAAGCTTATCCATTAGATTAAGCTTGTGATGTTCAATTCCTCTGTATTCTAACTGATTTTTTTCTCTGCTTGATTTACCAACCACTGAATGTCTCCCTCGATCATGATCGATTTGATAGTTTCTTTTTATCTTCTATCAATTCTTGTTTTTTGTATTTTGAAGATTTGTTACTGAGTACATACAGGGTCCTGGTGAATTCAATATTTTTAAAAATATGGGGCTTCCCTGCTGGTGCAGTGGTTAAGAATCCGCCTGCCAATGCAGGGGACGTGGGTTCGAGCCCTGGTCTGGGAAGATCCCACATGCCACGGAGCAACTAAGCCTGTGCACCACAACTACTGAGCCTCCGCTCTAGAGCCTAAAAGCCACAATTACTGAAGCCCGTGCATCTAGAGCCCGTGCTCCGCAACAAGAGAAGCCACTGCAAGCCCGTGCACCGCAACGAAGAGTAGCCCTCGCTTGCCGCAACTAGAGAAAGGTTGCACGCAGCAACGAAGACCCAAGGAGGCCAAAAACAAATAAATTAATTAATTAAAATAAAAAATATGTACTAATACTCATTATCTATAGTAATGCCTTTTACCTAAGGTCTGTTTTATCTGGTGTTATTATACTAGCTGTCTTTTGGATACTATCAGCCTGTTGTTCCTCAGATTTGTTCGCCCCTCTCTTATGACATGATTTTTCCTCTCTCCCATTTTTAGCTGGAGCCTTGATCTCCTGAGTAAAAACTCAGCAGCTAGGTGTGGCCATGTGACTAATTTCCAGCCAACGAGATGAAAATGTTGGGTTGTTTGACAGCTTTCAAGAACCTACCTTAAGAGGAAGTGCAGGATGTGCCATTTCCTCTCCTTCATCCTTCCTTTATCCCGAATCCTGGAATGCAGTTGCTGCCATCTGGACCATCTGAGACAGGCTACCTATTGTGAACCAGAAGATAGAAAGAGCCAGAGGCACCCACATAAGGCTAGTTGCTCTCAGGTATTAGGCAACCATTGACAAATCAGTCCATGAGTCCTCAACAGTAAATGTGGCCAACAGTTCGAAGGTCAAGCCACAGCTGGTCCATCTCCATGGGCCGATGGCCTGCTTTCCACTCTAAGCCAATGGACCAGACAGAAAGCTCTGGTCCCAGAATCCTCCCTGGGGTACATCAGGCCTGTCTAGTGTCACTGCCCATGTTAGATAGCTCTCAGATGGCATCAGGGCCCTGATGCCCATGAGGTTAGGAATCTGCACAATTCATCCTTCCTGCATTCCTCAAATCTGGTCCAAGCACAACTTTAATTTTCCAGCAATGTTTGAAGCCTAACATTCTTGACTAAAGCAGAAAATAGGCAAGCGAAATGTCCACTAAGAGTTTTAAAATGTGTTCCCTTGGCTTCCTACTAAATTCTGTTTCAAGTGTATCTTATCGTTGACATTTTAAAATTTTTAAATTAGCTATATAGTTTCACTATATATCCTGTTAATATTGAGCTGAATTGGATTCAGAGATGAGTAGTATAGATACACTGAGTTCATAAAATCTTGCTTCCAAAGTTTTCTGGACAGCTGCTTAAAAATTTAGGTCTGGGGCTTCCCTGGTGGCGCAGCGGTTGAGAATCTGCCTGCCAATGCAGGGGACACGGGTTCGAGCTCTGGTCTGGGAAGATCCCACATGCCGCAGAGCAACTAGGCCCGTGAGCCACAATTACTGAGCCTGCGCGTCTGGAGCTTGTGCTCCGCAACAAGAGAGGCCACGACAGTGAGAGGCCCGCGCACCGCGATGAAGAGTGGCCCCCGCTTGCCGCAACTAGAGAAAGCCCTCGCACAGAAACGAAGACCCAACACAGCCAAAAATAAATATAAATAAATAAAAATTAAAAAAAAAAAAATTTAGGTCTGGCCTAACAGTTTTCTAATGGGGAAGTTATTTCTTTCTTTCATAAGTAGAGAAATAAGGAATTCTGCTAAATTGAAATATAATTTTCTTATACTAATTGCTAAAAGTAAAGGGCTACCATTTCTATGACTCTGCCCATGCTCAAAGTCTCTGTGGTGACACCCTGAAAGATTAATAATCTTCTGAAATAATTAGCAAATTAGCTATTTCCTTTTTTCCTTCTCTTGAGGAAAAAAAAGTTGAGGCTGATGAAGTTTCCTGTTCCAGGGTCCAAAGGTGTGTGCTTGTAGACAGCACCCTCTCATCACACCTGTGGCTCTCAGGTTTGGGTGTGCATCTGCATTCCCTGGGAAGTGGGTTCCCATACCACACTCCTCTAGATTCGGGAGGCTTAGAGAAGGGTTCAGGTATCTGTATTTTTATTAAGTCCCCAGAAGATTGTAATGCCTTCCAAGATGAAAAACCAGTGCATTTTCTTCTTGGATTATCCATGCCTTCCTCTTTGGCAAGATAGGGAAGGGCAGGAGGGCATGGGGCCGCCACACCAGGTGAGTTCTCCAGGGCTGGTCTGGTGGGTGATAACCGTCATCCTACAGGGGATACCAAAACCAGGGGAGAGGGAAGAACAGCTCAAGTTCAGCAAGCTGATAAGAAATTGCTCAACCTGTTGCCAGCACCAATGAGGCCATGACTGGGAAGTCAGGAATCCAATGGAAGCTGAGAAGCAAAAGCATGGGTCCAAGGGAGAGGCCAGGGCCACTGTGAAGGTCAAGTGTTGTCTTCTACTTGTGGCTAGGGTATAGGTGGGGCAGCTACACCTTAAGCATCAGCATTGTCTGACAGCTGGAGCTGACTCAATCAATCTGTAATTTTTCCAGGAATTATTGACTGAGAAACTGGTGGAGAGAGGAGCTGCCTGAACATAACTACTTGATCTGCTATTGGGTCGGCCAGCTCCTTAAGAGGCAATACCTTGGTACCCTGAAAACAGAAGCAGAGGTTGGAATCCTGACTCTGCCATCACCACGCTGTGACCTTAGACAGGTCAAAGTCATCTCCCCAGGGCTGACCAAGTCAGCACTTGGTCAGTGTTGGTACATTTGAGAGCAGACGCCTCATGTTTTTGCTTTTTATATCTTTGTGATTGATCATCAAGCTTTAAATACAGTTAGTACTCAAAAAATACCCGTTGAATGAGCAGATTCCTAAAAATAATCAAAATAAAGTAATGTGATGTGATTCATTGATAAACAGCAGGCTTATCCTGTCTCTGAAACTTAACTCAGCCATGCTCAGCCAAGGCAAGATTTCGAGGCAAATGGATAAATAATGGTGGTAAGGACCTAAAGACTATTTAATGAACAAATGAATGATTAAATGAATGGATTGTTAAAACTAAATTACTGTGTAGACATTCAGTCACAGGATGCTAAATACCCACATAAAAAATGATGCCAAAATAGTATGTTTGCTATTAAAAGTCAATTAAATATTTTAGTAAATCCAAATATCTGGGTTAAGTTCATCAAATGACTGATTCTTGACTGAATTTTTCATTTTAATTGAGTCTCTTTTGAGATGGTGTAGGCTGAGTCACTCTTGAGGACACAGTGAAGGAGAAATGTGAGGAGGCATCATGCCCATGGGTAGCCTTGTACTGTCTCATGAGTTCAAGTTGCAAAGAGAATTTCAATGTCACCACAGTCATTGCAGGTTCACAGTGAAGGAATCATTTCAGACTTTCTATTTTTAGATTCCATCATAGTAAAATAGGGCTTTGAAGTTTTCCAAGACCTTTATCTCATAGTTTTTAATTAAGGAGAACTGCATTATCACTGAAGTATATAATCTTCTCGGAGCTATAAAGTCCAGCTGATGGCCAATTACGTTTTAATCTGTTTAATGAAATTTCCTAATAAAATATCTGATCAATGAATATTTGTATTGTGCATGCTTTACACTAATACATGGTGACATAAATGCCTAGTCAGAGGTGCGTGTGTGCTTACATACATCAATACTGTTCAGGCTCTTCAGCCTCATAGATTTATACCCAATTTGCTTTCAGGGTTTTCTGCATTTTTTGAGCAAAATCCCTTGTTCAGTTTAAATTTCTAATATTCAAACTTATATCTAGATGTTAGTAACCAAAGGGAAATTATTTAGCCACCGCTATGTATTTTACATGCAGATTTTTATGGAGTTGCACTAAACCAAGCATTGCAATATATGGTGTGCTAATTTGTTGCTGGGTTTTTTTTAGTATATTAACTACAGAATTGTAAAATGAAAGAGGCGAGAATTTCTCACCCCAGTCCATGAGTTGTATGTGGCAGTTCAAAAAGCCCAGGAGTTCTGCCAGCAACTCAACTGAATCCGAACATTTCTCTCCGCAGGATGCTACTTTTTGTGCAGTGTTTTTCTCTAACCCTGGGAAGGGACGATTAAATAAGTAATGAATAAACATGTCTCATTGAAGGGACTTTGACGTTTCATCTAAGTTTACACATTAATTAAGATAAGATTGTTCTAGTCCCCCCCCAAAGGGTATTTTTTTTTCCTTTGAGCAACTAGACTGAAGTATAGTATAAAAGTGTATGAACACTCTGTTAAATGCACAGATTTAACCCCGCCGTTTTGCTTCTAATCATTATTAATTGCCTCCAGTGGTGGACATTAATTTCCCTATTGCAGCAACATGCATCTTGAGCTTGGGCATATCCTAATACATCAAACGGGACAGGTGATATAATTCAGTTGGTCACAGCTGGAAAGGAGACAGCCACCCACATGCAGGCAGTCTGTCAACCTTAGTTACACTGCAGACACCACCACAGCCTCCGAAACAACGTTGTACATTTATCTCTGGGGATAACGTTATATAAAGTATGGCCGCTTGGTTCATCCTATTTAATCTGTTATTGTCTTAGCGACTACAAGAATCAAACAGTTGAAACTCAAAACTCTGAATTTGTTCCTAGCCATTGAAGGGGGAGAAAACGGAGACAAATGGTCAAACTCATGGTTCAGATGAAGTGATAAGTGCTTGGTTCAGTGTGGATTATATCTGAAGATAGATGTCATCAAAGGATTTAGAGGGAGCCGCTAGTAATGTTTACTGTGATGTGACTTCAGGGTCCTGCCTTGCTCCGTGGACCTTTAGGAGATCTTGACAAGTTGCTCATAGTACCTTGTGTTTATACAAGACTGGTTCTTCGGAACAAAGTTATTAGCTTTGTTATCCTCAAAGATTAGCTCAAAGCTTCTCAGTGGTAACACAGGAAAAAGAGGTAGGGTGGGTATTAGAGTCGATTGGCTGAGAGAAATGAGACGATGATGAGGCTGTGTTGAGTTGTGAGCCGACATCAAAGCTGCAACTAGGACTCAATGCCAAATTTTGGCTGTTGAATCCGGCTCTCCCTGAAGAGGTACTTCCTCTTCCTCTGCAGGATTCATTCTAAGTAAGAGAAATGCAAATCAAAACCACAATGAGATATCATCTCACACCCATTAGGATGGCCACTATCAAAAGAACAGAAAATAAGTGTTGGCAAGGATGTGGAGAAATTGGAACACTTGAGCACTGCTGGTGGGAATGTAAAATGGTGCAGCTGCTACGGCAAACAATATGGTAGTCCCTCAAAAAATTAAAAAGAGAACTACCATATATACAGCAATTCCACTTCTAGGTACATATCTGAAAGAATTGAGAGCAGGATCTCTAAGAGATATTTATACATCCATGTTCATAGCAGCGTTATTCACAATAGCCGGGAGCCGGAAGCAACCAAATATCCATCGACAGATGAATGAACAAAGAAAATGTGGTACTATATAAATACAATGGAATACTACGCAGCCTTTAAAAGGAAGGAAATCCTGTCACAGGCTACAACATGGATGAACCTTGAAGACGTTATGCTAAGCAAAAGAAGCCAGCTGCAAAAGGACAAATGCTGAATGATCTCACTCATATGAAGTATCTAAAGTCAAAGTCATAGAAACAGAAAGTACAAAGGGTAGGGAAGGGGAATGGGAATTCCTATTCAGTGGGTATAGAGTTTCAGTTTTGCAAGATGAAAACATTCTAGAGATCTGTTGCACAGCATCGTGAATGTACTTACTACTAAACTGTACACTTAAAATGGTTAAGATGGTAAATTTAATGTTATGTGGTTTTCACCACAATACAAAATACATGTAGACAGATATATAAATCAAAAAGTCTAGAGGAATATCCACACAATGTTTACAGTGTTAGAATTATGGGGAAGATTTTCTAATTATTTTGTTCTCATATACCTATATTTGTAATTTTTCTCTACAATGATATATATTGGAATTCTGTCCAGAAGTTAGTTTATCATAGTAACTACCTTTTCTAAAAATAGCCCCAGGCCCACAGGTGTCTTGCCCAAGGACACAGAGAGTCAGCAGCAAACCAGGAGGAATGTTGAGTCATTTGCTCACCCAGCAAGTATGCAAGTACGCTCCTGTCTTGCTCCACATCCAGGGACATAAATTATTTCACAGCAGGATTCGCTGGACCTTCTCTACCAAGGCATTCTTGGGATTTTCTTTACCACCACCCAGATCCCCATCTGCCCAGAGTCAGCTCAAGTAAAACCTCCCAGTGGGATGCCACTCATCACGGCACTTCCTCTCATCTCTCTTTTTGCATTTACCATATCCTGCCTTGTTAATAGTTCTTTGTGAACCTGTTTTCTCTTTCTCATTAGATGATAAACTATTTGAGGGTAAGATCCATGTTTGCTGCATTTGTGTATCTCCAAACACAGTGTCTACTCATGGCGACCCCTGGAGGGGTAGCTGCTAAATGAATGACAATGAATGAACAAATCAGTGAGTAAATCAATGAATGACATGATCACGGAACTCTCAATGAGCAAATCAACAAATCAAGTCAGCTAGGACAAAATTTTTCCCACAAGTTCTGGATTGGTTCTTATTTTATCCAAAGCAGCAATCCTTATCCTCAAAACTTTTTTTTTTTTTTTTTTTTTTATTTTTGGCTGCGTTTATTTATTTTCGTTGCTGCACGTGGGCTTTCTCTAGTTGCGTCGAGCAGGGGCTACTCTTCGTTGTGGTGCCGCAGGCTTCTCCTTGCAGTGGCTTCTCTTGTTGCAGAGCACGGGCTCTAGGCGCACAGGCTTCAGTAGTTGCAGCACGTGGGCTCAGTAGTTGTGGCTTGCGGGCTCTAGAGCGCAGGCTCAGTAGTTGTGGCGCAAGGGCTTAGTTGCTCTACGGCATGTGGGATCTTCCTGGACCAGGGATTGAACCCGTGTCCCCTGCATTGGCAGGCGGATTCTTATCCACTGTGCCACCAGGGAAGTCCCCTCAAAACTTTTTGATCAAGGAATTTTTATTCTTTGTACTTAGTAAGAATTATAAAAAGAAGAATTACAATAATAATTATAACTATGTAATCTCAGCCCCATAAATAATATGAATCCATTTTTACCTCAATAAAGGTAAATTTTCATTCTTAAATTTGCTTTAGCAGGGATCTCAGACTTTTGTACAAAGACAGAATTTATGCTTAATAAAAATGGTTTTGTTTTATCATATGTCTCCAACCTGGTCCCTAGGGGAAAAGTTACAGGTGGGTCCTATTTTGTATATTAGAGATGCCTCTTTGTGTAAATAAATTTTTCATAAATCAAATTATAGTTGGGATATCATAGGGGCACCACTATTTCAATGGAACTTTCCAGAAGTGTTCTGTAAAAACAAGCTTTGCAAAGCAAGTAACCAGACATCATTTGTACTGTTTGTAAACTTTGCTATATAAGATTTTCTAAAAGTGCAGCATGAGGTTTTGGCATTAGGTTAAAAAAAAGGTAGCAAAATACATTCGCAGCCTCTGCATGTAAGGCGTACACAAGTTTAACCACCACAAAGAATCAGGATTCCGTAAGACAGATCCCAGGCTTGCAGTGACTGTCACTCTTTCCTTGCTTTCATCTCCCCTGCCTTTCCAGAGGAGATTCTTGCAGGATCCAGGCCTGAGCACCGCTTTCTTCCAGGGCTTCCACCACAGCTGTTTATTTTTCTCTCATTCTGTTTTCTCTTGGAAGAATCTCAACTCCCCCTGAAAAGCCGGCCTCAAACGCCTTTGTCAACTTTAACTAGAGGGCCTGGCTGGCTTTTGCAAGAGTCCCTCCCTGCAAGATTCACTGTCCCTTGCCTGCCTGCGAGGAGATCTGGCCACGATGCTTGGACTGCTTTTCACTCACACGGAGGTGAGATTCGCAGCCAGGCGGGCGAGGATGGGCTTCAGGTGGCAGATAGGCCGTGTGCCGCCAGCACCGCCTCAGACCTGGAGCTCCTCTGGGGTTGCTGTCAGGGACTCACACGTGACATTCTTGTTATCTAGGCAGAATGTGTGTCTGGGTTAAACTGCCAGTGCCACCGTGTCACCGAGTTCTCTGCTGAGCCCGAGACAGGCCTTCCCTACAGCAGGCTGGGATCAGCTGCCTCTCCAAGCAGCCTGCTTTCTGCAGCCACAGTGTTTACCGGGCATCACAGGCAGCCGCCAGGACTGGCATCAGCATTCTCTCTGAGTTTGCAAGGGAACAAAGGCTACTCCGAAAGACGCACGTGGAGGAGAAAGCACGATAAGATGTCCTGTGACTACAGAGACGCCTTTTGCAACCACGTACAGTCATGCTGTTAATGAAAAGAGTTAAACTTGGAAACTAGACTTTGATGCAGTGTGTTGTCTCCATTCTTGGAAATACAGTCACGAGGAGCTAATAAATAATCCATGAATGCTCATCTTTTTAAGTCATTTCAAAGGGATGAAGTCAGCCTGGATAATTGTAAATGCAATGGCTCAAGCCCAACTCCATTAAAATGGAAAGGTGTGAACTGATTAGACACTCAGCTGCTTTTGATAGAAGTCTTAAATTCAAATGCCACATCATTTGTTTTTAGCAAATGGAGTAATTACAATAATATTTTCTTCATTTTTAAGGTCAGATCTCTTAAAGTCTACGTGCCTGTGCCTTGTTTACATGCAGCCAGAATAATTTTCCCTCCATTTGTTAATTAAATGTGTATGTAGCTTAAAGGTAACATCCACCCTTATTTTCTCTGGAGGGGAAATAAATAAATATTCCAGGTGTCTAGCTCCAAGTTTGGAGGGGAGAGTTATAATGTTATTTCATTTCAGATATTATTAGTGAAATGGAAATTAACCTGATTTTCCACCCTAGTAACTATTCTTGCTGAGAAAGATAGCTTTTGTTTGAAGTGAAGGTGTTTTCCTACTGCTGTAGCTTCTCAAACCTATTGTGATCTGAATTTTTTTTTAATTGATAAAGGATTCATTCAGCGGTGAAGTTAATACTTTTTAATATTCTTGTAGCATCAATGCCCAAAGCAAATTTTGTAAATACTTACCTCTTGCGGGAATTGCAGTATGTTAACAAATATGTATTTTTCTAGGATTTTGATAAATACCTGAGAAGTGTTTTATAAGGGAAAACTAAACAAGATTTTATTGTTTCAAATGGGCCTGGCATTTTAAATGAGCCCCAAAAAACCACAAAAAACAAAACTGATCTCTGCTTACTATAAATTAAAAGCTGTCCTTTTGCCTCCTTCCTCCTGGCTGTCGGGAAGTTAAGCTCCGGAAGTCAGTCACTGTACAGAAGTGATGGAACCGGAAGCAATCAATTTGCTCAGGACGGGCAAGTCTGGTTACAACTGGGTCCAGAAATCTCCAGATGCACCCCTCTTCTGTACTGTCAAAATACTTAAATTTCTTGCAAGCAAGCAGTTGGTCAGTCTACTTTCAGGATTGTAGCAAAACATAAGAATTAATAAAAGGATTCAACAAAAACAGGCAATACAGACCAGAAAGGAAACCATCGATTCAGCTGGCTTGGTCCCTGGGCAGAGTTCTAACCAGGTCTAGCAGGATTCCTGGAGTGCCCCTTCCAAAATATCTATTTGCAGCGATTCTGATTCCAGGGTCCACAGGAGCCAGGTGTCTGTCCTCTGGTGATTATGGTGTGCAGCCCTGGGGAGGGATCACTCATGTTTTATTATTCATCTGTTTATGTACTAGAAAGAAAATGTATGGCTGAGGGTGGGGGTGAAGAATAGACGTGGAAATATTTAACCCATGCTAACAAAAGCTGGGGAGAGGCAGTTCTCTGACAGACACTGCCCCCGACCCCGAGAGTGGGTCTGTGTTCGAGTCCTCCCCATCTTAGCTGGGCAAACTTGGACCCTCAATTTATCTTCTCCAAGACTCAGCTTTCTCATATGTAAAACAGGACAATCTATTACCTCCTTCATTAAATTTAGAAGAATTAAATGAGTTAACGAATGTAAAACGAAGGCAATTAACAATGTTTAGTACATAGTAAGTGCTAAGCCATTATTATTTATAGATCTGTAGACCTTCTAAAAAAAATGGTCTACAGAACTGGAAAGGATTTTAAAGGTGTGCAAATCCAGCCCTCCCTCCAGCATCTCACGCACATCCCATTGGAAACTTGAATGTGTTGGCTTATTGATTATGGAAGACATGTTTAGACAGCAGGGAGAGAAGACTAGCTTGAGGAAAGGCTTGGAGATAACCTTGACAAAGAATTTTGAATGTCACTGTAATCAACAAGGGAACTGATTAAGGTAAAGTTTCCTTCATGGGTATTACATGTTCCAAGCATCAATTTGAGACCTGACCTGACTGCTGGGCGTAGAACACATTGAAAGGTAGTACATAGCAGGGGTGTGAGGTCAGGTGGCCTTGACCTGGGAAGGAGGTGGGGGTCGGCGGTGAGACTAGAAGGAAAGAGTGAGGTGTGAGGGTGACTGAAGTTTAAAGAACGAGTTGAAAGGCTGGAGGGTGAGACAGAATGTGGGATTGAGGGTTCTGTGTTTTGAGTCCAAAGAGAATTTTGTGCAGGCCCTGGTGATGAAAATTTCTGCCGGAATTTTTAAGGTTGTGCTGTCTTTTTAGCTTTGTAATAATTTGATTGTACTCACCTGTGTTCCTCAAGGCAGGATATTTATTACCTCTGTGTAGACTCACATAACTGAATTCTGTATGTATGGGAATGTAATAAAAAGCAGCTGATGTTTATTGAATACTCACTGTGTGTATGCCAGGTACTAAATTAACTTCCTTAGTTCTCACAACAACCCTGAGAGGTGGATACTATCCTTTTCCCCATTTCACAGATGGGAAAACTAAGGCACTGAGAGGTCCAATGGCTTTTTGAAAGCTACTCGCTGAGTAAGTGGGGAAGCGGGGATTTGAGCCCAGGCAGCGTGCCTCCAGAGTCCTGGTCCTTGACCCCTGGGAAGGGATGAACACTACCCAATTTTCCCAAGATCACAGCTGAATGGTGATCACATTGGGATTCAAACCCAGGTCAGATGCCAAAGCCCAGTCTCTTTCCTTTATTCCCCAGCCGACCCCAGAGACGACATTAGCAATTCAAAAACCAGGTTCAATCACCGCTTGGGGATAAAAGTTGTCCAGGGTTCAGAGAAGCAATTTTGCAGTGAACCAGGGTGACACTAAGCAGAGTTTTCTCTTCCTAGAATATAAAACTTGTATGAAAGGAGGCACTTTCAAAAAAGATTTTTCTTAGATTTTCTTTGCACATTAAGTTGATAATTACACATAGGAGTTGATAATTACAAAAGGAGGGCACTGATAAACACCAAACCATTATCTTGCAGGGGGATTGGGTGGGGTGGGTGAGAATGAGAGCCTTTCGGAGTTTGGGTCATGAAAAGGGAATTTTTCACATTTTCCCTTATGTCCATACTATATTGTTTGAATCTTTTATAATGATATTGTATTCATGTATTAATTTTCAAATTTAAAAATGAATTTTAAAAAATATATAGAAACAAACAAACAAAAATATATATATAGAAACAGAAACTTCAGGTTTTTAGGCAGAAATAAGGAAGTCCTAGTTATCCAATACTATAAACACATTTTTACAATTAGTGTTATGCAGGTAAGGAAATAATTCCAGTGTAACTAAATATTGTATCTATGTATGTCTGTGTGTGTCCACAGATATACATGGGCAGGGCACCTCATCAGGATGGCAGGCCGCAGCTGTATATAGCAGGGCAACTAATTATCCCTCACTTCACTAAAGGAAGAATTTCACAAAAGGTTTATAGATTCCAGGAAGGAAATCTGCAAAACTTGGTAAATGTAGAAGAAATGATCCAATATCGAGATAAGGCATCTAACCTTAAAAGATTTTTTTAAAAAAGGCAACCAACAGTTAAGGGCCCACTGTCTATTGCTGGGTTTCTCCTGGCTGCACCCCACAACTTCACACCTTTAGTAACAGGGATCCCCTGATATGCCGAGGCATGACAGAGTTTCCAATTGAAACTCACTTGTAATTTATTGTTCTTCTCACATCAGTTTGCAAGGAAGGGAGCACAGCAGAGAGACACGCATTCTGTACGCCCAAGACAGTCTGGTTGCCCTCTTCTGTTCTACCTATTATTAATAGCACCCTCCCACCTTCACTCAGTATCTGATTTTGATTGATCAGCCATATGGTCATTGTAGGCTGGAGCAAAGCCTGTATCTTGCCGGGTCCAAAGGAGAGAGCAGCCCATTCGTCCTTGTGCACAGCAGCCGTGGTGCCTTCCTGGTCTTGCTGTCTCTGCGCAATCACAGAAATGTCTCAGTCCTCTTATCTCAACTTGGGTCCCCTGTCTTTTCTATCCCTCCTTCCATTTCCTTTGCTTAAAGCTAAAACCAGCTTTACTAGTCCCAGAGTCCCACCTCTCCGCATTGAACTTCTCAAGGCCATTGAAGCTTCACACTGTAGCTCCAGCTTTAGGTGAGTTCCCAGATGAAGGGGAGAGAGAAACTGAGGTCCCAGGACACCATAGCAACATCTGACAAGTTAAGCTACTTCCTAGAGTGGGAATGAAGCTAAGGGTGTGGAGAAGACATTAGACTTACCTTTGATACCAACATACCACGCAAATAAGCAGCTATGGGCTTGGAATCAGATAAATTAAAAAAAAAGAAAACAAAACACACATGCATGTACAACTCTCCTTCTCTCTCCCTCTCTCTCTCTCTCCCACACAGGAAGACATGCTTTTAGAATGGTAAGTACTTCAGAAAAATAAAAAAAGACTGGGCATCGCTCTGGGGTTTCTCTGGGAGGCAGCATCTGCTGTGGGTAGGACCTCCAGCTCGGGATTCAGACACCTCTTAGTTTACAATCCAGCTCAGCCACTTACTAACTACGTCAGCCAGTTTTATTATCTGTACAATGGGAATAATAAAAGCATCAAAGCATTGTTTTGAAGTTTGGAAGATTAATATGATCGTGGGGTTAAAGTAACCTCAGTAATGATTCAATAAATGTTAGCGAGTATTGCTGTTATTATAGATATACTACTGACAATGTCATGATAAAGGGACATTGTGACCTTAACAGAATATGTTACTGGAGCATAGTACATGCTGCATAAATGTTAACTGTTATTATTATTACAATTGTTAGTTCAGCCTGTGTAACAATTTATCATTACAATGGCAAGAAATTGCCAATCTGGTTCGTGTGAGGGCTGCTGAATACCGGCGTTATGTCAAATCTGGTATTTCCGGTGGCGTCTCCAAGGCTCCCCACCCAGCCGCAAATATACAAGAAGCCTTGTAGTTCAACGCCTTCACTACAATTCTCCAGAATTCTCCTAGCCCGGCCTGCAGCATTTCCAGTAGAGTTTCTGATCTAAAATGCGAGGCAAGGTAGGTCGTGGGGTACTTTAACGCTAAGGAGGTTTTTCCCCACTGGCCATTTTTACAGCATCATACTTAAGGAGGACCGTTACTGAGGGCACTTATTCTGTTTGTTTCACAGTTTTGGTGGCACATACAGTAGCGTTTTTCTATTGAAAAATGAAGGCTCTAAAATTAGATGGCGGCCGTAAATTTTTTATGGGTGCCCTGCACCGTTCATACTCTCGCTTTACCTCCTGTGCTCCACTCAGATGGGACGGCTCCGAGCTGCCAGCCTGATTTGCGGTCAGTTCTACTCGCTGAGAAGCAGCGGCCGATGGCACTGAACGCTGGTGCAGAGGCCTCATAAATAACACACCTCTGGTGGGGCTCAGGGCCTGTAGACAGTGACCTTTGCCTGGCTGTGGGTCCTTTCCCATGAGCAGCCCTGCAGGGTCTGCCTCGGGCTCTGTGGTTCCCCGGAGCCATTTGCTAAGCAGGATGTGAGGTGTGGGGCGCTCGCTTACCAGCCTGGCTTATCTGCTTTGGGGCAGGGCCTTCCTGGCTCGGGCCTTGTGGGTTCATGATTTGGCATAATTACGGTGACCACAATGACACCACTGGCTTTGCTGAGGAGCCTCCCAGGCCAGGAGCCTGAGAGGAAGCAGGATGGGGCCTGGGTTTAGATTTCAAAGGCTGGAGATAAAGGGGTGTGTTTCCCAGCCTCCCACCTGGTTCTATCTCAGAAAAGCAGCCCTTGATTCTTTTGGTTCTCCCATTATTTCATGAACTGCAAACTGAAAGAAAATGATTTTTCCCTCTATCATACCTGTTTCACTCTCTATTACAAATGACAGTTCTAGGGACAGTCGTCCAGTTGCTGTTTTCCACCTGTATAGGTCAGCTGCTGGTGGGCTTCCTGGCAGCCACTCCCTCCTCTTCTGTCCCACGTCTGAATTTTCCCCTGCGGCATCACTGCTTCTCTTCTCTCAGCCCTTGAGCTTCGGGTAGCACCCCTCACCCCAGGCTCAAGGGCACACCATGTGACTCAGCCCCAGCCAATCAGAGCATTGCATTCCACTGACCACAGGATTGGTCCAGGACTAGACATTGGCCCACTGAGATGGAGAGATACTTTTGCCAGGACTTCTCAAAAATCATTTTGAATTGCTTACCATCAACAGAGCAAACAAAGAAAATTTTCATCCACGTATGCATACCTCCTGACATACCACTGGATACCCCTAGAGGTACATGGTCCCATTTTGAGAAGCATAGTCCTACAGGCAAATTCCAAACTCCTATGTACTCCGTATAAAGATCTTCACAATTTATTGCAAACTCATCTTTTCAGCCCCATCTCTTGCCACCCTGAGTTTCTTGCCATTTCTGGAACAAGCCCTGCTCTTCCACTCCTCTGGATCATTGTACCAACTGTTCCCCTTGTCTAGAATGCACTTCCCCCTTCTATGCCTAGAAAACTCTACCCATGCTTCTATCTAGATCCACATCAGATGTCGCCTCCTCAGGAAGCTTTTTCACTTCCCAGATTTTTAGCTGCTTTCTCCTCAGCTAGACACATATCTTAATCTGGGCTTGTCTGATTCTCGCTTCCTCACTGGGCTATAAGCACACCCCTAAGCACCTCTGTATATCCAGAGCTAACACAGGGCTTGAATAAAGGCTTATTGGATGGGTGGATGGATGGATGGATGGACAGACCAATGGACAGATGGACCATTGTGCTTAGAAAAACCAGCTCCCACACCTGCCACAGCATCCCGGCCCAGCTGGCATCACTTTCGAGTCACAGTGACAGTTGAATAACATACAACCTGGTTCTTACACAGGCATAATTCTATTTATTAATTGCCAATTTCGTAACAATCCATTTCACTGTCTATGCCTTTTAAACTCTTGAATGCTTTATAAGGAAAGGAAAGCAGGGCCAGTTGTTCTTTTCCCTTAGTCTACCTGCTTCCTGACGGCAGCCAGGGCAGGAGTCACTCTTAGTGCTGTGGCAGAAACTGGCTACCTGCCCACCAACCCTGTTTCCTTTCCTCTTGGGCACACAGCTCAATTACATTTCCCAGCTTCTCTTGAAGTTAGGTGTGACCATGTGACAATTCCAGCCAAGGGAACATGGATGAAAGTGATAGATACAATTTCCAAGTCTGGCCCATGAAAACCACCCATGTGACATCCTGTGTGCTCTTTCCCCAACTCCTGGCTGGAAGTGAGAGGGCTCTGAGGTCCCCAGGGGGTAACAGAGAGTCCATATGGAAGACCCCAGGCTCCTGACTCACCGTGTGGAGAGCCACTACAAACATCCACATTGGACTGGGCTGTAAATAAGAAATGTCATTTTATACTCTTAAACTCAGTGATGTGCTGGAGCTGGCTTATTCTGACTTGTGAAAACCAACGATTAAATTTGGAGAGGGCTTCCCTGGTGGCGCAGTGGTTGAGAATCTGCCTGCTAATGCAGGGGACACGGGTTCGAGCCCTGGTCTGGGAAGATCCCACATGCCACGGAGCAGCTGGGCCCGTGAGCCACAATTGCTGAGCCTGCGCGTCTGGAGCCTGTGCCCCGCAACGGGAGGGGCCGCGATGGAGAAAGGCCCGCGCACCGCGATGAAGAGCGGTCCCCGCACCGCGATGAAGAGTGGCCCCCGCTTGCCGCAACTGGAGAAAGCCCTCGCACGAACCGAAGACCCAATACAGACAAAAATAAATAAATTAATTAATTAAAAAGAAAATCCTTAAAAAAAAAAAAAATTTGGAGGAATTTTGCAAGTCAGTTGTTAAATACAGCCATTATTAAGAGTTAAGTTTTATAAACTAACAAATACATTATATTTTTTAAAGGTAATAATATTCAAAACTCATCCCAACCTAATAATTTTACCATATTTATTATGTACTGCTCTTGAGGTTATTTGTGTGGAAGTACTGTGTAATGGGAGGGTTACAAATATCTCTTCCCAACTCTGCATTTAATGATGTCACATTGTGTCTTGAAATCAGCCACAGTAGCAGTACTTACACTGTAGAAACTGGCAAATACTACAAACCAGGCTTTCCCCCCACTGGAAGAGGTTAAACATTTGCCAACACACCACTCTAAGGCTTGTCTGTTACAGGAGCAAATACTTCCCTAACACACTGACTTTCTACTTTAGGAAAAGATAGCAGATTAAATGCACATTAGCTAAGTGCATTAGCTCAGCATAGAGGAAAAGCAGCCACGGTGGCCACAGCAGCTGCCCAGAGCCGCGGCACGTGAAGAGTCACACCAACGCTCAACATACTCAAGCTGAATGTCAGTGGCACTGTGTGCTTGAGATCCCGCTCATCTTCCGAGCACGAGCGTGTGATGACGGAGGCACAGAAGTTGTCATTGCCTGCTTTCACATTTATTGGGTGACAAGTGTAAATAAGAGGGAATGGAAATACGGGTGCTAAGTTTCAACCCACAGCTCTTGCTGGAGAATACAAAAGTGAAGATGCTCTGTGTTCCTGCCCAAGTTCTTTGAGGAAGAAAATTTCTCCATGTTTTAACTCAGCAAAAGCATACGTTTTGGCACCAGCACCTGCAGTGGACCCACGCAGAGCAGAGAAGCTGAGAGAGTGGGAAGTCCGTGGCCAAGGCAGATCCTAGGCTGCAGGTGTGAGGACAGCAGGCCTTGGGCCAGAGCCAGATCGACAGTGTTTGAATTCATCAGGTTTGCACATGGCAAAATGATCGAAATAATTATCCTTTGTGGAAGCCATAATATTTTACTTAGAGGAAGGCAGGCAGATCCTTGGGCAGCGCGGCCCTCCTCCTCGGGATATAAACTGCTGAAGTAGACCCCAGAGTGCAGGGCCATTTGCGAGAGACATCACGCAATTCGCAGGACATTTCAGTGCAGACACTGAATGAACTAATTCTGCTAATAGAGTATTTGATTTAATGGCACATTAAAGGGGAAAGGGGAGCGCAGACACATCCTTCAGCTCAGCAGCTGATGGGTTACCGTAGATATCGTAAGTGAAGGAGCTAAATTCTCCTCTGCCTGCACCAGAGCATGAGAGTTGCAGGAACAGACATGGTCATTTTGCGCCTGGGTTTTGGCTCAGGAGCTCCGAGCAGAAATCATCAGGTTAATGCAGCGCTCCTGCACAGAGGTTATAATGACTGGCCGGAAAGACGGACCCACACAATGACGATGAGTTTCTTTCCCTTTTTGTTAAAAAATAAAAGTTGCTAGATCACACCAGAGTGGAATAAAATAGAACTAGGGGTCACCTAGTGGATCGTCACTTTTCCTTTCTGAGCCATTTGATTTTAGTTATTTGCCCTTTGGTTCCTTCTGTCATTTTTGAGCGCCAGGCTCTTTACATGTATGCACATGTTATTTACATATACATCATCATGTAACCCTGGGAAGGAGATGCTATTTTCATCCTACTTTACAGATGCATAATCTGGGGCACAGAGAGTTTAAGTAAATTTCTCAAGGTCACTCAGCTAACTGGGGCCAGAGCTGGAATTTAAAACCAAATTTCTCTGACTCCAGAATCTGGGTTCTTATCCCTCCAAAGTACTATCCTTTCAGCTGGAAGGTGGGGCACAGCAGAGCTCATCAAATATCATCACCCAGAAAAGCCCGTCAGAAGTGATTTGTTTAGAGACTCAAGCAATAAAATATATATCTCCAAAGATATATATTTGGAGCAAACCTTTACTTTTTCAATTTCAAATTCAGTTTTTCAATTTTTAAAGAGTACTTCCCTAAAACAATCCATTGGGAGTTTTACAGTAATTTTTTTTTCAAGAAAGCTTCACCTTGTATCTTTTTCTTCAAGATTCATATATACACCCTAATCAGAAAAGGTGGCAAATTTTAATGATTTTGGTTTGCTCATTCTCTAACTATTTATAACCCCCTCCTATTTATTTTTTCATTCAGCTGCCAGAAGGCCTTTTCTGAAACTGAAATCTGATCAGCTCAGTCCCTTCATTGGGTTTTCCTGCAAAACATGGGCCGACCTCCCCAGCATGGTGCACTCACCGTGGGGCCCTGTTCACCACTCCTCCTGTCTGCCCACCCTCTCCCTCTCACTTGCATCTTAGACATCAACCACAGCAAGCTGCTAGGAGAGTCTCCAGGACTTTGCATGATCTGCCTGCTCCATTCTTTGACTGGATGATGCACAATTCCTGCTTCTTCTTTGAAAGCAGCTCCGTGTCACCTCCTCCAGAAAGTCCCTGTGGACTTCATCTCCTCGCCCTACCTGTATTTGGGGCTGCTTCTCTCTGCCCCCATTGAAGCCTGGGTTTATTTCTTTCATGGCCCTTGTCCCATTTTATCACGCTTCTCCACATTACGGTCTCCTCAGAGCCTGGCACAATGATTCAACGATGCATGATAGGATCACCCAGAAAGTCTGATTTAATTCGTCAGTGGACGGTTAGGGTTAGGGTTGAGAACCTCTGGCTTCATTAAGGTTTTCTGACCAACTAACTGAATGGATGGATGCATGAATGAATGAATGAACACACTGAGGCACAGAGCCTGAGATTCTGACCTGCTTCCACCAACCCTGGAGACTACGACTCGCTCTGCCCTAAAATAATTAGAATTTGTCTAAGGAGGCTCCTTGGTCATGCACTAGGTTGGGGGCTGCGAATTCAGATCCTGAAAGTTCACAGACGCCTCGTTTGACTTCAAGAACAAGAATGGACTTCCACTTGTTCCAGAACACAAAATGGGAAAGATGATTCCTCCCACATAAAGGAACCTTTCCGTGGAGCTGATGGCAGATGCTGTGAAATTACCAATTCTGACTCAACAGATACCCCTTTCCTCCTCGACCAGCTGGGATGAGAGCTCATCTCAAGTTCTCTGCCAACTAAGAATCCCAGAACCCTTGGTGGTTGGAAGGGGTAACAGCACTGCCCAGTGACCACTGGAAACACCCCCGTGTACTGGAGGGCACGTCATCCTGACTCGGGCTACACCTCTGGCAGAAGAGGCCTGACAGCCCATCCCTGAGGTCACAGCGGAGCAAACCCCCAACATCACGGCCAAGTCCGAGAGGCCAGTTCATGGAACAAAACAACCTCGTGCTGCTATTGCTTAGACCCACAGGCATGGAGAGATACCCCTTGCTAAACCTGCACCCTTTTGTCCTCATTCTGAGGAGAAAAAAGCCAAAAGTCCTGGAGATTTTAGCTCACAGAGCCCAATCTCACAAGCTAGAAAATCACTGGAGATCTCTTGCATTTGAAAAATCACAGATGCATGCTCTGCCTTCCAGCACCAGGCAGGAGAAATGAGACAAACAAGCTTTGAAAATAAATCTGACTCTCTCGTGGCTCCCGATAGCCGACAAGTGTTCGTCCATCTGCCGCAAGCACTCACACTGTGAATTCATTGATTTGATAATCCTCTAGCATAATTGATTGAGGAGACTGGCTTCTTGACTTGCCTCCATGTTTGCTGTCTGATATCTTCCCAACACCGCTCTCTCCACTTTATCTGTGACAAAGAAGGAGAAACCAAAGATTTTTCTGGCACTTTCTGATGGGATGACACCTACTCTATTGGCCGTCCTGAGACAGCATGCTTTTTGAATTCTTGAATGGCAGGAACTGTTAGCTGAGCGCTCCTTTCTACTGACAGATCTTACTCATCTTCCCAATACTGCATGCATCCTCTCTACCCCGGCTGTCCATTTGTACTTATAGGTAACGAAAAATAGCTAGAGGTCTATTGCTGCACCTGAAGTCTCTCCCTAGTAAGAGGGACATAGCAGCAGGCACGGGCTGACACAGAACAGTGATAACGGCAGAACTGTCACATGAGCTATTAGCCTGGGGAATAATACTGATCTTTCCACTCTCAGCAACCACAACCCATCCACCTCTCTGCAACTGTGACATTCAGATGTCATCACCATTTCATTAAATGGAATCAAAACAGCTGTGAGGATTGCTGTTTTATTTTATAGTACAAAGTCATCATAACTTACTTTACAGAGCAGCTAGCAGCCAGCAAGTGCAGCTGAAACGGAAAAGCCGACTGCAAAAGGAGGAACTTGAAAGGGGGACGACCTGGGGGCAGGTGGAATCTGGAGCTAGCTAGGAGCCCCCCGTGGCTCACTGCAAATGACCCAGGAGCCCTGGCCATATGGTTATTCGCGAAGATATAACCACAGGACAAGTTGAGTTTTGCATCTAGTAAACAGATACCTAGATATTAAGGTTCAGTTCAGCCTTCGATAGATCACTATCCGGCCACTGCTAGAGGCAGAAGCTCAGACAATATAGCACTTCCAGTGCCCTTCTCCGCCCTGCCACACTCAGCCTCAGCCCTGATGCAGTGTAAACCTCCTCAAGACATGGTTTTTTTTTTGTTTTTTTTGTTTTTTGTTTTTTTTTTTAAAGTTTTACTTGATTTTATTTATTTATTTATTTTTTTATTTTTGGCTGTGTTGGGTCTTCGGTTCGTGCGAGGGCTTTCTCCAGTTGCGGCAAGCGGGGGCCACTCTTCATCGCGGTGCGGGGACCGCTCTTCATCGCGGTGCGCGGGCCTTTCTCTATCGCGGCCCCTCCCGTCGCGGGGCACAGGCTCCAGACGCGCAGGCTCAGCAATTGTGGCTCACGGGCCCAGCTGCTCCGTGGCATGTGGGATCTTCCCAGACCAGGGCTCGAACCCGTGTCCCCTGCATTAGCAGGCAGATTCTCAACCACTGCGCCACCAGGGAAGCCCTATTTTATAGTACAAAGTCATCATAACTTACTTTACAGAGCAGCTAGCAGCCAGCAAGTGCAGCTGAAATGGAAAAGCCGACTGCAAAAGGAGGAACTTGAAAGGGGGACGACCTGGGGGCAGGTGGAATCTGGAGCTAGCTAGGAGCCCCCCGTGGCTCACTGCAAATGACCCAGGAGCCCTGGCCATATGGTTATTCGCGAAGATATAACCACAGGACAAGTTGAGTTTTGCATCTAGTAAACAGATACCTAGATATTAAGGTTCAGTTCAGCCTTCGATAGATCACTATCCGGCCACTGCTAGAGGCAGAAGCTCAGACAATATAGCACTTCCAGTGCCCTTCTCCGCCCTGCCACACTCAGCCTCAGCCCTGATGCAGTGTAAACCTCCTCAAGACATGGTTTTTAAGTCTTAGGAGGCATGCCAGCTTCTCCAGCTGGACAGCATGGCCAAGACAGTGTGGCTAAGTGGTTAAGTCACTGACTTTCTAGTGAAACGGGCTGGGTTGCATTCCGCCCTGTGCTGCTTAGTAGCTGTGTCACGGGGAAAACTACTTAACCTCCACATCTCAGTTTACTCATCTGTAAAATGAGCTTCATGGGGAGAGCAGATCTTGTCAGTACCTTGCCCTTACCTTCAACCTGACTGCTTCCAACTGTGTTTCTTGCCCTAAAGCTTTTTCTGGTGGTCAGAGCCCACTCTCTGCTCACCTGGCAGGCTGGATGCACCAGAGAATTAATGCTCCCCAGGAGCAGCTCTCAACCAGTGAGGATGGGAATTGGTGTATAAATTGGTGATGGTATATAAATACCTCAACTCCCTTGCCCCTTGAGTAGGACAACCCTAAGACACAGGTTCTCTACTGACACCCAGATTGCTACAGCGGATCAATCTGCAGCCGACCTCAGCGGCTACTTGCTTAATAGCAAACCCTTTGCTAGCTGCCTCCTTTCTTTGCCTCACTGTCCCACTCACCTTCTGGGGTTTCCCGAAATCATCTCCCAGATAATTTCAGAGGGCACCTTTTTTCTCACTGGTCTTGTGGAAGGGTGAGGGCTGCCTTTTTCTCATTGGTCTCTCCAGAAAGAATGTCTGTTTCTAATTGCCACACACCCCCTCCCCCCAGTAGATGTGCTTTTTTTAAAGCCCATGGTCAGGGAGACCCTGCAAATCTACATATGAGATTTTCTGGTTCCCAGATATATTTGGTCTCACTTCACAGCCATCCTCAAAATCCAGCAGTGAGCCTTCCCAAAGTACTATGTTTCTGCATGCACGTTGTTTGATACTCGAAATATCCTAGCATTATCACTTGAAAACTCCATTATTAGGACAGTGAATTAAGTTGCACATTGCTATTTCCTTTCTGAAACTGGTACACTCAACCCCACAGCTTCTAAAATGCGGTAGATCAATACTACATTCCGACCACGTGAACCATTTGCTGTCTCCAAGGACAGCACAGCAAATTTTAAAAATCACAAAATCCATTTTATTCTTGACTTCCAGTATATACTTGGGAATATTTCAGGGAAAAAAAAATCCATGAATCAGTTTTGCTCTTTTAACCTTGCAGGATCTTGTAAGAATTTAGGCATTCAAAAAATGAGCAACTATACACCAAAGGCTTAGAGTTCCTTGGTAATGGTACTTGTTGAGAATTAGCAGTTATTCATGGGAAGGTTGAAGTCTACAGCTTGTTAACACTTTAGTTGGAGAAAAGGTGTTAATGAAAGTAGTATTTGCATTTATTTCTCATCAAGGCTAAATGAAACTGGGTAGAAGAGTCAGATCAAGTTCATCTTCTGGGGGAAAAAACAATTCAGAGCACATACTTTCTTAACAGAGAGACAGTCACAGAAGAATAACAGCTGATATTATTATTAATCCTCATTATTTTAACTTCAGTCTTTGGGTCAGGGCACCTATGCAAAAGAGTTTTTGTGGTCCTGGGCATCTGGGAGCCATGCACATCTACACAATGCGGTCATGGCACTTTGCACAGGCTGCCATTCTCTGATGGCAGGACCAGTGTCAACTCCCTCTGGAGAGTTGATGCCTCTCTGAGGGCCCATGAGAAGTCTGGCAATTCTGATGTGTGTCTCAGGGTAACATTTATTCCAATTCTTCCCCCTTTTAATCAGTTCAAAGTCAGACCCGTTTCAGTGCTGATGGGCCAGCACCATCCGTAGGGAGCACTCATGATCTCTTTTCTGCTCATTTAAGGGACTTAGGAATGCCTGGTAGACGGTCTCTTACTGGAACCAATGAGACCCATATAAAGCTTAAGGGATGTTGATAAACCTGTTCTTGGCTTTCATAAAATTTCTTCCTCTGGTGTTCTGGACAGCCCCATAACTTGTCCATGGAAAGGGCTGCTTCAGAAAATTGCACTTTTTATGGTGGCAATTCAGTCTCACATCTGAGTCCTTGATGGTAAAAGGTATTTAAATTTAAAAGCGTATTTTGATATAAAGTCTATGGAAACCCACTCCCTCCCAGTTATTTGGATACTCTCACCAAGCAGAGACCTTGGGGCTGCTTCATGCCTATTTCGTTTTCCCATTCAATCCATTTTCACTGAAAAGGAGACATAAGCAGGGAAGCCAATATAGTTTTATTGGATCCAATGCACTGCCACTAAAACAAATATATGTACACTCAGGCCAATACACTTTTATTAAAACAAATAGAATTTAATTCAAACCAGCATTCAATACATTTTCTCAAAGCAATGAAATTAAGCTCTACCAGTACTTCTGCTCAATATGTTTTCCCAATCAAATCCATTTGAACAAAGTGAAATATATTTATCATAGATAACACAGTTTTATTAAAAACAAATTCACTGAAACTGAGTTTCCCTTTGAACTGATAGATAAAAATTCTAACCAATTGTACAATTAGATCATAGAACAGATGTACTTTTACTTTAGCAAAAAGCTTTTCTATTCAAGTCCACTTTAAAATGCTAATGAATGATAAAAGTTGCTCCAACAATGTCTTTAACGGAGTATTTTCTCAAAAGTATGTCCTTTGGGGTTGAAGTACAATCTAGACAATAGAAAACACTTAGGGAAAAAGAACAGTGCTGGGAATATGATTACAATAAATTCAGACTTGTAATGATTAAATACTTAAGTCTACCCGTGTGTACTTAGTGTGAAGTTTTTGGGCATGTGTGAACACACAGACATGCTTGGGGACATTCTGTAGCTGTGCTATTTATACCCCATTACCCAGAAAAAATCTTCCTTATCAGTGTTCAAACACATAAATTCTCATCTGTCTGAGGTCCACTAGGGATTACCATGCTTAGGGCTAACCTGATGGAATGGGGAGTCGGGTATTCGTATGGCTCTTTGGAGGGGATTTCAATGTTGGTGCTTAGATCGCAAAACACCTTCGAGTCTTCTGAAGAACCGTGGAGAGGAAGAACTACTTCCAAATGCCATGCACCTTTTGCAGAGTAACAAACTCACTTACTACATACAAGCAAGAGTATCCAAATGCATTCCACCTCTACCCAGGGCCACCATGCTCCTGCCATGTGCAAACTCTCCAGTAGAGGAGCACATCTAGAGAAATTAGAATGCTCCCCATCAGGGAACATTAGGACTCTAATCCATGGCCAGCGTGAACTACACCCTGCCTGCCTCTGCAGTGATCCCCACCCTCTGTCTTCTCTGCCTCTATCCTACCCAGAGGCTGCAGGTCGTAGGGATAGAACAGAATTCTACTCCCTTCATGAAGCAGCCCAGAAAATACTCTCTAAATCAAGACTGTGGATTCCCTTCACTGTTTCCTCTTCCTGCCTAGAAAAGTGCAAAAAGTACAGATTGTGCCCACAAGTCATTGGGCAAATAATTCATTGACCTCTAGAGCACCCTGGTCTTGAATGAACTAGACCCACCATCCCTGAAACACAGCTAGTCACAGAGGACCCCTTGAGAACAGTTAGCCCCAGAGGTTCATGACAGAATTGTTTATAAAGGTGAAATGTTAGAAACTTGAATATTTAGCATGGAGGGGACTGGTTAAATGTATTGTAATACCATCTTCCTAATGTAGTCTATAGGATTAATACCAACACAGTATTGCAAGCATTCAAAGTGATATTGTGGAGAGATTTATTAAATGGGAAATGTTCATGGTATATGATTAAATGAAAAAATGTTTAACGAAACATTATGTGTAGTAATTTCTTATCTTTGTAAAGTAGACATGCATTCCTTTGCATAGATAAAAAGATGGACAGACGACACTAAAGTGTTAATAGTGGTTAACTGAGTGGAGGGGTTATAGATTTCTCTTTTTTTAATCTGTAATTGACAAATTTCCTACAATAAGCATATATCATTTTTGATATAAGAAAAATTTATTTTAAAAGTGATTTTTAAAAAATTTTATTTGTTTTTGGCTGCACTGGATCTTCATTGCTGCACTCGGGCTTTTTCTAGTTGCGGCGAGCGGGGCTACTCTTCGTTGCGAGCGCAGGCTTCTCCTTACGGTGTCTTCTCTTGTTGCAGAGCACGGGCCCTAGAGCTCGTGGGCTTCAGTAGTTGTGGTACGTGGGCTCAGTAGTTGTGGCTCGCGGGCTCTAGAGCACAGGCTCAGTAGTTGTGGCGCACGGGCTTAGTTGCTCCACGGTATGTGGGATCTTCCCGGGCCAGGGATTGAACCCGTGTCCCCTGCATTGGCAGGCGGATTCTTAACCACTGCGCCACCAGGGAAGTCCCTAAAAGTGATTATTTTTTAAAGGATGGTGTTAAGTCCAATCTAAAATGTAATGACCAATATTGGGTGTGCCTCTGTCATCTTAACTCTGCTATCCTTTCAGAAAGGGTCCATGTCACATTTTTTGTCTTTGTGCGAGATTCTATTTGAAGGCTTTGTTCAACTGGTCATCCAACATACACTTATACAAGAACCCAGGTAATAAATTCCTCCTTGAGTTTGTTCCAGGAAGCAGTGGCTCAGCAAAAAAAAGATGTGCCCACTTAATTTTGTCAGATGAAATGAACTATGTCACCCCAGATTTTCCTTTTTGCTTTAGCTCAGAGCCATGCCTAGCTGTTCCAATGATCTCATTTCAGATGTCTGGGAACATCTAATGCCTCTGCTCCTCTTCAGCAATTTCAGTTCTACTTTCTTCCTTGTTTTGTTTTTTGTTTTTTGTTTTTTTACTATGTTTACTTATAAAAGAGATTCAGATTTATTTTGGAAATAGATTTGAATTACAAAAAAAAGTCCTATAGAAGCAAATTCTAAACAAATATAAATATTTGACCATGATTATGCAAAGAAAGCTCCTGTTGCTTTCTCGATGTCCATAGAACCCTGGCTATGCTGGGTGAGTGACACCTGAGGAGGAACCCTCAGGAGCTTGGGACTCATCTCATTCCTCTTGCTCAGGTGCATGACCCTCTAGCCTCTGCTTGGCACTGATAGGGACAGGTCAGCTTCCCTGCCTGGAGGAGCAGCTGGGGCATCCCCCTGTGGCCTGAAGGCATTGGACGGTGAGCCCAGGAATGGAAGGCATCCCCTTTCCTTCACTGGGATACTCCGTGTGCCCTTCTGGGGAAGATTTGCTCTTCTGGGCTGCTTCACGCACATGGTTCAGCCCCTTCAGTTCAACTGAGTCCCTATTTGATATTTTTCTGTGACCCACTGTGAAGATGGAGGATGGGGACGAGAAGGAAGAAGGAGAGAGGGATGGTTTGGTGGTTGGTGGTAAAGAAAGATACAGACAGACAGACAGACAGAGAACAGAAGAGACAACACAGAGTACACAGAACATGTTTAATTAATACTGACAGTTATCCTGCTGCAGTTGAAACCCAGGTGGAATAATTGCTGTTCATTGTATTGTTTTAGATGAAAATGGTAGAAATAAATGGAACTGTCAAAATTGTAAACCTTCCCATCTTCATTAAAAATAGAGTTAAGAAATGAAAAGCTGTAGGCAGGGAGGCAAGAGTGTTCCGAGATTTCATTTTTTCCCCCAAGGCAACATTCCTGACGAAGCTTGGCATTCAGGCGTCCTGTTTTCTGTCTTGCTACTAACAGTTACTTCATTTTCTCCTCCCTTGGAGAGGGTCGCCCGGAGCCCCACGCCCCACCCCCAGCCTCTCCCAGCCGGTACTTCTTCCGAGACCAGCTATCCTCCCTCACTGGCCTTCAAAGCATCCTACTCACCAGTTCTTCCTTCCGGTCTTGGGAAAATGCCTTCTCCAGAAGCTGTCCATGCATTAACCAGTCTAAACCTCTTAATGACCCTTTGAGGGGGGACCTCTTATCCCCATTTCACAGTAGTGGAAACTGAGCTTCAGAGAAGTTGAATAACTGACCCCGGGTCACACAGCTCGTGCAAGGACTGAGTGACAGGGCTAAGATTCAGAGCATCAGCTGACTCCAAAGCAGGCCATCTGCCCTACCCCTCACTGCTTTCCCAGGAAGTCGCAGGGATCTCCTGGCTCCATGTGCACCTGGTGCAGAAGAGGAAACAGAAGCCCAGGGAGGTGAAGTGGCTTGCTCAAGGTCACCCTGACCCTACCAGTTAGCCTGGGGCTCTCTGCATGCTACCATACTGCATAGCTCATTACATTCAAATTCTTTAGCTAATACATTCAGATGCTCAAAACCTGCCACTAAAATTACTGCCAGCATTTTCTAAGAGAAAGCAGCTTAGTTCCAACCTCTTTCTCCATCATTTTTCTTTTAATAAATAGCACAGCTGTGGTTTTATTCCATCTCCTTTCATTTCCTCTCCCTGCCCTCAAGTGGCGGTGTCAACGTGTGACCACATGGCTCCAGAATGGGCCAGCGGGAGAAGGAAAATTCTTGGAAAAGACAGGAAGAGGATTAGCTCTCTCTCTCTCCGTTCATTTCCAACCCATGTCCTTCCTGTGTCCCTGGAATCCAACCTCAGTCTGTGGGCTTGGGAAGTGACTGAAGCCAACGGCTGGTCTGTGAGGGAAAGAGGAGGCAGATACACCAGGGAGCTGAGAAGTACATGGAAATCACACCCTGACCTGCCCAGGTGCAGGGAGCAGGTAGGCCAAGCCCCAGCCTGCCAATGCTTCTCCTTGCACAGGAGAGGGCCAATCTCTGGTTTCTGTAAGATTCATAGACCTTATCAAGAAAAGAGACCAGATACATCTACTATTTGTTGAAACATGGAGGTTTAACTGTTGATGGAGATACATAGGGTGGTAGCAAGAGCACGAACTTGAGAATCAGACGGATTTTGTTCAGAGTTGGAACTAAGCTACCGACTAACCACTCGGCTAGGGGTCTTGAGGAAGTTATTTAACCTCTCTGAACCTCAGCTTTCTCATCTGTAAAACGGGACACTAGCGCACAGTGGGTGCTCTAATATGTATTTAATGAACTGATTTTAAAGTACTCAAAATCATTCGGATTACTGTTTTAAAATAAGAATAACCCAATTCCTGTCCATCTGGAATCCAATTACCCAGTGTGGAGTTTCAAAGGCAGCAAAGATCTTAATGGCTGAACATCACTGAGGTCATCCTGAAATTTATTACGTATCCGAGAGCTTATGTTGACTGTATTCTGGAGGCAACGCATGATGCACAGAGTCAGCCCTCTCTATGTTGTTCAAGTTGTTAGAATGACTTAAATTTGCAGGACCACTCACTTATGAGTAAGGATATGTGTGAATGTACACACACACACACACACACGTCTGCACTCACACACAGGACCGCAGAACTCACTAACAGGCAGGAGTGGAGTAGCAAATCATTACATTCAACCATCATGAGCTCTTGCAGAGCTCAAGAATGCATGTGAGTTTCCCCCCTAATATCCCAACAGGCTAGAGTATTCCCGAGCTTTAAAGTAATGTATTTTTTAATCCAAACACTAGCAGACATCTTCCCAAAATCCAGAAGCGTTTTGTCAAGAAGGAAAAGGAACTAACTAAAGAGAAGATGAGTGGCATTTCTCAGCTATTTTATCACATCGCAACTTCAACAAAACCAAGCCTGTCCTTGCCTCATCCATGACGGCTCTGCCAGCAGAATGAGTGAATTGGGGCAGATTTCAGTTTTAAATGCCTCCTAATATCATTTGGGCAAATTAGCTTATGTGGCTGGACATTGGATTCCAGCCACAGAGAAGGTTCTTTTCCTGTCAGAAGCTCTGATAACCCAATGCCAGAGTGAAATATCAGTAACCTCTTAACAATTTTTCTTGATTTCTTTAAGAGTGAACATGAGACATATTAAGAACAACAACCCAATCATTAAACCCCATGCGGTTCTCCTAGGAGCCAGCTCTATTGCTTTAATCAGATTATGGACAACTCATTCTCAGCCCGGCCATTTATCTTCTTTGTTTATATACACACCAAGTGGCATTCTTCTTAACATCAAAAAATAGTAATCAAAACTGAGAACCACAAAAGACCTTTCACTATGTACGGAGTTAAGTAACATCTATTTGCTTTCATTAGTTTCTAAACAACAAGTACACTGGTTCTGATTAAACCTGGCATGTGTTAATTACATCCGAGGTCCGGGGTTGTTTTGTCTACAATAGAGGATGACTTAAGAATGAAGCCGGAGCTGAAATTTGAGGCTCCCAGGCCTCAGGAGTCACCTGCCTCCATGCGCTTCCTCAGTGAAAGTTTCCAGCCTCAGAATGGCAGCAACGGATGTGAGCGTGTCACAGAAAGTTACGTTTTTGGGGGGTTTTGTTTTGGTTTTAAGCCCTCGGCTTTATCACCCGTTTTATGGGCTGGAGTTAAATGGCAGTACAAGGCAGTTTGCTCTCTCACTGCTCAGCACTAACAGCCATCATGAGCCATAATTAGAAGTAAAACCACCACATAAATAACACGGCAGAAAAATTGTCACCAGGTCGAGTCAGACTGTGTCTATGGGAAACTTCAGTGGGTCCTGGGTACTTAAGGGGCATTGCATGTTTTAGCCCATATTTGTCTTACTAAAGCCAAAATGGGAGCTGTTTAGACTTTCAAAACAGCTCTTGAAAATAGACAATGCCAGTTTAAGCAGACTGTCTGTTGCTTAGTGTGATGTAGAAACCCTTTGCCTGGAGGCCAGGACAGCTGCAAGGGCTGGGAGGGAGAGGATGGGAGCCAGAGGTGAGGAAGGGTAAAGAAGTGGCTGGCAAGGAAGAAGCGCGTGGACTTCCCCCATCAAGGAGGTCTGGATAGATGTCACTACTGCCCACCATTGAGCCGGGAAGGTCACACTTCCACTGGGGGAACCAGTGAAGTTGGGTGGCCTCACAGAGGTTGCTTCTGTGACTTATACTCAGTGATGAAGTGGGAGCAGGCAGACTAACACTTTTGAGCATTTTACATCAATTTTCGTTAATTCTCGTAACAGCTTTAAGAAGTCAGAGAAAATAAATTGAGTCTTGCCCTGGGACAGGGCCCTGAGGAAACAGGACCAACGGCCCACTTTCTGCCTCTGGCCTGCCCATGTGCAAAGAGGCAGCAGATAGGAATTAACATAAGGGCGCCATACCAATAATCAGAAGCATTTCCTTTTTTCCTGATTTAGCCTCCCTCACGCAGGGATTAGGAAACAAACCAAATAGAGTAAGCCTGGAATGGAAGGAACATGGTCGACAGTAGTTTTCAATTTTGAATCACTTAAAAAATTGATTTAAGTACATCCACTTGCTTTTAAAAAATAAGTCATATGTATTTTTCTATGGTTCAGCCAGAATAGTTAAGGTCTAATCTTCACATGGAATGAAAGAGAACATTCCTCTGAATGATCTAAAAGCCCACATGTGTTCTCTAAAAAAGGATGGTTTGCTTTCTCCTTTTCTTTCTTCTTTTGCAAAATCAAACAAATAAGAATAAAAACAAAACCAAATTCATCAAAAACTCTGTGTGGAGAGTTTTTTTAAAAAAGAAACATTGTATCTGGTATTAAGCAATGCATTTAGTGGAATGGCTCTCTACATATACACGTAGGTTAACACAGCTCCATTTCACATGCGGATTTTTGTCTGCATTTATATCTCTGCAGGCCACATATGGCGTGACACTGACATTTTTAAAATTAAGATATGAAGTGCTCATTTTTTTGTGGACCTGCTATATTCTAACAAATTTACTCCACATCTCAGAAAACACATAGCTTTGCCAAAGTTGGTGAGCACCCCAGCGTGGTTTATCTCCAGCCCACAGCTCTTTCCCTGAATTCAATACTGCAGGCACAATTTAATGCAAACCCAATTTATGACTTAATGCTCTAGGGACCATAGTGAGAGATTGTTACATTATTCTTTTCTAATCCTATTTGTGTTTTAATTTGCTAAGTCTGTAATGAGGTGCATGCCTTGAATAGATTCAAGATCTTTCACATCGCTTTTGACTTTGTTTAATATAATAGATTTTACAGTTTGCATTAAATACCCAGGTGCTACGGTCAGTATTATCTCTTTATTTTCTCAACTAGAGTGAATAAAATTACACCGTGAAAGTAATTGTATACATGTTTCCTTGTTTATTGTAATGGTTTATTTCCTACTATAATTCTCGATTCAAATTACATCTAGTTCTCCAAAAGTAAATTCTCCATGGGCTCTTACTACCCCCTTTCCATACAACTGTTCATCTCTGAAAAGAATGGAGACTTGGCTGACAATTGATTAGTTGAGTAATAAGAGAATAAGTTTTCTAGCCTAAGTTGTGATACTTCAGTTAAACAGAAGGGAATAAAGTGAGGAAGGCAGGGAGGGAGGAAGGGAGGGAGGAAGAAAAGGTGCTGTGTCACTGTAGACTCACTATTTTATTTCGGGTGTTCGGCTGAAACGTACCATCCCTAATCAGAGCTGCTACATCACCCAAACCCACAGTGTGTCATTTGCTGTCCATAACTGTGTTATAGCCAATTATAGCTAAAT
This sequence comes from Balaenoptera acutorostrata, assembly GCF_949987535.1. Taxonomy (NCBI): domain Eukaryota; kingdom Metazoa; phylum Chordata; class Mammalia; order Artiodactyla; family Balaenopteridae; genus Balaenoptera; species Balaenoptera acutorostrata. Next base: position 51,040,105 of record NC_080070.1, read on the forward strand.
TCTCTGTTCTGTATGCACAATCAAAGTGTGTCTGGAATGCATTTTGCTATTTTCTGAATCCTATTATTGCAGACATGTTTATTACATTCAGAAGATGGCTTTCTGAAATTACATTGGAATTGTACAACCCACCTGCCATTTACAAACAAAAGAATTTAAGCATTTCTTAACAAGGAGAAAGTTCACTGAGCTCTTTCCTGGTAACTTTTCTCGTGTTATTTTCTTCCATGGCCATTTTTATAAGACTCATTGCTCAAGCCTCTATTTTTGTAAAAATATCTAAGCTCTCCAGTTAAGGTTTATTTTTAAATTGATAACTACACAGCCGCTCAAAAAGGAGTTGCAAATTGGCTGTTGACACCTGGGGTAGATGCTTGTGACAATTTTCATTGTGAAATTTTTCTCAGACTATGTATAAAGGGATTGTATAAACGGACCCTAAATATATCTATTCGATAGCCCTGAAATCACTCCTTTAGGTTGCCTGTCAAAAGAAAGAAATTTCAAGTTATGCCCTTAAATTTCATTTGGGGCCATTTTAAGAGGAAAGTGAGTGGTGTTAGAAAGACACATGATGTCTATTTGAAAATGTACGCTTCATCATTAATTATTAAGGGAGAAGTGAAAGTGTTTCTAAACCCAATGCTTTTCCTTTCCCTTCTACTGAAGTTTATACTCTTAAATCCCCCTGACCCAAGCTTACTTTATTACTGGTATTTGCCTCCAAGGGCCAAGGGATATTACACCTTTTTATTTGCTATTTTTACAGGACCCAACAAAGTGCTTTTAAAATATATAACCACTTAATTCAAGTCAAGCTTTTTCAATACTCCTTTCCTTCAAGCCCTTTCTAATTTGTTTTCCTCCAGCCAGGAGCCCAGAGAAGACACTGTGATTTATGTTTTCATTTATTTATTTTACTTGGGCTTTTCATTTAAGCAAAGAAACACTCTCCACAGCCCTCAATTCTGCATCATCTCACCCCACTCCACCCCTTTGTATTTGGACCATTAAGATTTTCTTAAGGCCAGACTTTGGAGTATTAAATGGATTTCTTCGGAGCTTTGACCACAGTCTGGAGGAGGCTTGGCCTGGGGTGCTTCTGGGGGCGCCAAGGAGGGTTGGGGGAGGCTCTTTACACCACTCAGGGTAGCAACACCCCAGTGCTTTACATTTCCACCTTCTTGAGGACAGGCTCTATCTCTTTTTTCCTTTATCACTTCATGCCCAGCCCACTACAGAGCTCCTTAGACAGAGCCCTGGAAGAACTCAGCCTTTCCTAATGATGAAGGGTACTCTGCCACAGAGCTTAAATTTCCATATGTTATTGCTCAAATTGACATGTTGTTTTTGTTTGGACACTGGGTATGGGATGGAGGAAACTTCTACATGACATTTAAGAGCTTGGACTTGACAGTTTAGAGCCATGGGTTTGAGTCTCTGTTCCACTTCTTACCCAGGGGCCTTGAGCGAGCTATTCCCCTCCACACTGATTCATTGATCCAGCCAGTCAGTCAGCAAAAACTTCTTAGGCATCTGCTTTATGCCAGGCACTGAGTTAGGCACAGTGGGTAACAGGTAACAACATAGGCATGGTTCCTGACTGCACTGATCTAATGAGGCCGACAGATGGGCAAACATTTACAGTAAAATGTGTCAGGCATGATAATAGGAGAAGCCAGCAAAGCCTTTTGGAAAAAAGTGATATATAAGTGACATGAAATCAGTTTCCTCCACTGTAAAAAGGGGTTAATATATCACCTGCCTCATGGGGGCACTATGAGATTAAATGAGATAACGTACAATGGGCCCTTGCATTGCTCCCACATGAAGTGAAAACTCTTGTTAAAAAAAAAATGGGAAAGCAATTATTGTCATCATTGCTAAGTACCATTCCAGGATTCCCAAAGAAATTAACATTGGAGAACCACATAGTTCTTTTTTTAACAGAAAGGAGTAAACAATAATGTTGTCTAAAGAACATTAAAGTAAATTTGAAGATAAATGAACTAAAATTAATAGGCTCTCTCAAGTAAAAGTCACTAACAATTGAGTCTGTTTCAAACACCAGCTTCTCTAGGGCAGAAAGGATCAGACAGCTCGGTTCTACCCACTTAAAAAGAGGACTCACCCTCCGCATGGAGTCTTGGACATTTCCAGCAGAACAATGCTCCTCCAAAGCGTTCTTACCAGTTTATAGAAGGTAATAACATTTACTTTCATTTAAAGAGAGCCAGGAAGCATTTTTAAATGAGTATTCATACATTGGGAATTGTATTATATTTGCTCATTGCAACTTCAGAAATGAAATTCCCACAGAGACAAACTTTGGCTTCACCTACCATCAAACAAAACCGCCCTTAGGAGACCATGGTTCATTCCAGGAGGTGCTATGAACTCAGTGGATGCAGTGTGGGTAATGAAGTTCTCCAGTGTAATTCCTGAAAATAATAAAATGATCAAGCATTAATGAGCACGATCTTTGATTACTTATACAAATGTCACAAATATTTGGAGAAAATCATCTGTTAGTCACAACAGAATTCATCTTAGGAGAAGAACTGTCTTCATTTTAGCAAATACTTGGCTGGCCATTTTGGTGCCTTTAGATGGGGTCCAAGACAATTGTCCTGCTTAGTAACACAGCAGTAATGTTAGTGAAATGCTCTGCTTAGTAATTGAGGTGCTGGGAGCAGCCTAAGAAACAGAGAGACGGGAAGAATATTTTGAGGGATAGGGACAGAGCAGCTGGTGGGAGATGTTTAGGAGGAAAGCTGGCAAAGAGGTTACCTTGATGTGGGTATGACAGAGGCAACATCACCAAAAATGATGTCCAATATTCAGTTTTTAGTTAGCAGTTAGTAGTCTGCCAAGCTGGATTGCTAAGTAGCACTTGCTATGTGTGAGCACACAAATACATGGAATTGTCACCATAGGTCTCTATATATTGCATTATATGAGTAGATACTGGAAGCCCTCAAGGAAACTGAGGGTGTCGTGGTGGCTACCGGGCAGAGAAGAGAGAGCAGCATTGGTGTCCAAGAGAGGTCCAGAGGTCAGCAGGAACAATGTATTGGAGGAAGAGACCCCCAAGAACACAAGCCCCTAGGAAGTCACAGAAATCATGGGCAAGGCAGTGATACTCATACAGCACGTGAACAAGAGGATTTTAGCCTGTTTTACCCCACCTGGGCTATGTGTCTACATATAAACTATAACAAGCCCTTAATTCTTCTTTCATTGGAAATTCTTCCCAAGGCAAGGTAACCTGAAAATTTAAGCCACTATACTGGATGAGCCCTCGTGTCAGACTCTGGAGGAACTGACAAGTTGAAAAGACCACATGGAGCTACTTTTCAGATTTTCCGAGATGCCAGCAACGGCTCCTTTGTATGCTAATGTTACTATCCCTTTAAGATGAATTCCCCCACTGTCCTCAATGAATGGTTGCTGATCTAATGATTAATTGATGGCAAAGAGTCTCTAATGACCTAATAGCTCATTAGGGTTGACTGAGCCAGCAGGGGTTTTCGAAATGTTTTTTATTCCACTCTGAGGCTTTGTGAGTTTTCCTGTACATACATCAGACCATGGCCCAGGTTATTAAACCTACAAAGGTGAAACCACAGCAAGAACAGGATGGACCTACAACTATAACTTGGGATTATAAGGGCAAACATGGAACCCACATGACAGAGATGTATAACACTGCCAAAATCATATGATGGGAAACTAGAGAGAGACATGCTGGGAACCAAATGGGTTCCCAGTAGGTGATATCTTATGCCAAGAATTAAATTGTCACCATGATAGTGTGGGTAAATTCACCATTCATTCCTCATCTAATAAATTAACGTTTATTAAATACCTATCACTAATATGGTAGTATATATAAATGCTTTATATACATTACATCAATTTATACGATTGCACTGGTCATCTCACTTATAAGAACACTGAGCCTCTGGCAAGTTAGGAGGCTCGAAAGAGTTATATAACATGTGCTTTTATATCTACACACCAGGTCAGAAACAGATCTGGGGCTCAAATCTAGGTCTCTCTCTAAAATCCCTGCTTTTTTATTTCTCAACACATTGTGCCCTAGCAGGGTTCAAACAACTCAGGCATCTTATTTCTTGGATAATGTTTGTCTCTAAAGATATAGGGAAAGGTGATTACTGTTGGTATTCATTTTTAAAAAGCAGTCAATTCTGGTAGCATGAATAATTAAAATATTCAGGTAAGCCCCAAGCCATAGTGCTGAAGAATTCTCATTCATCTCTTCTTTCCTGCACTGAGCCCGACACTCCTGGGCTATCACCAGGATACTCCATAGATGGATGAGCTCCTTTCCTGGCAACAACCCTCATCTGCTGATGGAGCTGGAACTGCCGGGAAACAGGGAAAGAGATGAGAAGCAAACACCCGGGAAGACTGACCTTATGGTACAGAAGTGTCTCTAGTTAAATTTGAGAAGACACTGGTTGTAATATTTTTGTTCAGCACAACAAATCCCACCTAATGTTTAACTGAACTGAAGTTTGAACTGAAAACAATCATCAGGGAAAAGACTAGGGTATCAAGAGCATGGCCAAGGGACAGATTTCAAAAGAGAGGTATGTCTGTAAATTTGGCCAAGATATTTATTCTCCAACTTCTATCCACCAGGGCTGAGGGCTGCTCCCTGGGGCATTAATGCCCCAGTGTTTCAGGCTCCGGCTGGCTGAGTGAAGGCCTTCTGGTTGAGAGGCTTGCTGAAGGATGCTCTAGACAAGTACCAAGGTCAAAGGCGTTATGGGCAGGCCTTTGAAAGCATCTGCTACATGTGCTTTTTTTCTAGAAGAATGACCAGAACAGCCCCCAAGCCCACATCTGTTCATGAACATACAGAATAGGAACATATTTTTACCTTAGTAGTGTGTAGTATATACATCCTCCCCAGAACCATGCGAGTATATAGTACTAGCATAAACATCCTGAAATATGTCCAGCTATGGGGAGGCAGCTGTTCATCCCTCTTTTAAAGGATTCGGGCAATGTCGGTTGACCTCTATTATAGAACTGGCATATATTAGCTGAAATAATACTTTAACAGTTTTTTAGTACCCAACTACATGTTCTGTTATAAGAAATAGCAAATGTTTAATCATAAATATTTTAATGGCTTCAGGGATTCATGATATTCAATGACCGTGTTAAATGATAATAATCACATCTGGTTTATTACTATAGTAATTCAGCAGCTTCTCTTCAGCAGTTATTTTTTATTATATGTGCTGTGCTACTGTCATGGTCATTTATAGCAGTAATATTTTAAAGTGGCTCATTTGTTTGTTTAAGGACAGTTTCACAGTATATTTCTGTATTAATGTACATTTCGCACTATTATTTCCAAGCTGCCACTGGAAAATTGATCCTAGCCTGTTACGACTGGAGAGGCTGAAGACACGCGAAATGCCCAAGCAGAGATGGAGTGGGGTGACCAGATGGGGCTGTCCTGGTGCCCACTGGGGTTATGACAACCGCGATGAGCCTTATTCATAAATGAAGGTGTGCACTAAGAAAGAGTTAAGCAGTAATAAATATAAAGGGAAGACCCTAGATCTGGGGAGGCATTTCAGGTGAAATACCATCTCAGAGGCAACAGCATTTGGGAAGAACCCAAAGACACATGGTTTGCAAGGCCTGAGGCCATCATCAGGCCTCAGCAGGCTTCTCAGTGTCAATAACAAAATAATAGTGAGGAGGCGAAGAGTGAAAACATGTGAACTCGCAAGAGTGAAGCAAGGGCAGATCGAGGTTAGTCGCTGGGTGGCTTAGATGCTGACGGCAATTTCAAATCTGCTCAAAGTGGGCATTAGGAGTGAATTGCCGAGGCATGGGTAAGCAGCTCCCTATCCGTGTCCTTTCATTCGAGTGGCTCAGAGCAGCAGGGATTACGCTGGATTTGTGTGTGATGCCCAGTGTACTTTTGTCCTGTACGTCACAAATTGTTGCTTGTGATGGGGTAAATATTAGCCTGAAATCATATATTGCTCTTCAGTGGAGAGGGGGGAGGGAAGGGGTTCTTAATAACCCAGGAGAGTTAATTTTCTGTGACATTCTGCTGAACCTAGTTGTGGAAATTCAGAGGAGCCCAGAGAAAAATGCCAGGCTCCTGCTCTGCTTCCTCTTGGCTGGATCCTGATTGGTTGGGTGACAGAGGGCAAATGGCTTTTACGGCTATGAATGATGTATGACCGTAAAATGGTCTGTAACCAGAAGTGCCAACTGACATGCCTGCTGATTTAACGGACACCCAGGGTTATGTTTGTACAGAAACGCTTAAATAAACATGTGCTAGGTTTGAGGCCGTTTCCTAAGCAATCATTTCTCTCGCTCTTCTTTTGTATCTTACTTCATCATAAAAACAAGGAGAATAAAACTACAATTCCCTTTTGTATAATGATGAAGAGGTACTCATTGCCCTGGCAGTTCCTGTCATCCTCTCTACTGTGTCTGGCCCTTTTTTCCTCTGTCTACCTGCAGGGGGCGCTGTGATAGACTATGGAAGCCTAGGCAGGGCTGGCCACTGCAGACACTTGAACGAGCTGCCCCTTGGGAATGGAAGAGATGTCCTCTATTTACTTTTGCACTTGGTGAATTAGGAAAAGAAAGCTCTGAGGTCACTTTTCAATCAATGGAATGGCAAGATTTCCTTTCAGCTACAAATCAGCAAAAGCACCAACGATGGGAAGATAATCTTCCCATGATGGTTCTCAAACTGGAAAGTATCCCATGAGCTTATTCGTTTCTTCCGATACATTTGCTACACCCAGAGCAGTGAGGATTAATGCAGTTAGATTTGGGTCTTGAAGTTTAATCTAGATGATTTTCATATGTCTGCTGAATGGTCATTAGAGGAATATAAATTTTACTGAACATGTAAGTTTTCTCAAATAAATTGATCAGAAACCCATAAGATATCATAGAGTAGTTCCTGGTTATGTCAGTGGAAAAAATCCCATAAGATCCATTTGATTTATATTCCAGGCTGAGTCAGGGATGGTAAATCAGACCCCAATTTTCCTTCAAGGGATCTCAACTGGGTCTCACAATCTCTTTCACAGGGTCTCCAAGCAGACACTACCCATTGATCTGGGTTGGCATTCAAGATAAAATTTAGGTGCTGCTCTTGTTCTAGAACTTTTAGCTCCTTCCTTTCTAAGAAGAGGAATTTACAGAATTTTCCATCTTTTTCTATTACCTGGAAGGTTTTCTTTTAAACTAGTAGAATTATTTGTTTTTTAAAGAATATGTAAACCTGTGAACCCATCTGATACTGGTGTCTTTTCCAATGGTAAAACTTTAATCATCTTTCTTCTATGGCACTTGGTCTCCTCAGTTTTCATTTCTTCTTGGATCAATTTTGATAGTGTGTGCTAGGAGATTGTTTATTTTAGCTTTTCAAATTTACTGCCATTTTGTTGCATGTAGTATTCTCTTTGATTTAAAAAAATCCTTCCTGTAGCTGTAGTTATATCTCCTCTTTCATTGCTAATTTTGTACATTTTTGCTCTCTCTTCTTTTCGTAGTCAAACTTCCAAGGGTTTCTCTATTTTATTGGTCTTAACACCCAGCTTTTGGATTTATGAATCCTTTCTATTATTTTCTTTTTGTTTCTTATGCCGTTTATTTCAGCTTTTGTCTTTATTAATTTCTCTTTGTAGTTTCATCTGTTGCTGTTAACATTTTTTTCTGCTTCTTAAGATTAGTACTGAAGTTTTGGGGGGGAGGAGTCCTCCTTAATAATAAAAGCAGGGGTCACCAACTTATTACACATGAGCCAAATTGGACCCACAGCTTGTTATTGTACAACTTGGCAGCTAAGAACAGTTTTTACATTTTTAAAGCATTGTCAGAAAAAAAGTCTGTAACAGAGACCATATGGCCCACAAAGCCCTAGCCCTTTACAGAAAATGTTTGCTAACCCCGATAAAAGCATTGGCTATACCAGGGGTCCCCAACCCCCGGGCTTCGGACCGCTACAGGTCCAGGGCTGTTAGGAACCAGACAGCAGGAGGTGATTGGCGGGCCAGCGAACAAAGCTTCGTCTGCCACTCCCCATCGCTAGCGTTACTGCCTGAACCATCCCCCCACCACACCCCCGCCCCGGTCTGTGGAAAAATTGTCTTCCACGAAACCTGTCCCTGATGCCAAAAAATGTTGGGGACCGCTGGGCTATACTTTTCCCTCTGAGTACAGCTTTCACTCTGTCCCATAGATCCATAGGAAGTGTTCTACTTTCCCTTGTTTCTTAGATACTTCATAATCTACTTTTCAATTTTCTCTTTTATCAAGGGGTTATTCAAGAGTGTATTTCATACTAAGTATATTTTTACCCACCTTTTGATTATTTGTGTCTAATGCTATCAGCTTAATAAGAGAATGTGGCCGATCTCCATTCCCCAGCTTGAGGTTGTCCCTTCCAATCCATCTGACTGGCTCTTCCTGTCTGGTCCTGGAGGCATTGGGGTTTACTACCCACACCGTACTATTTATTTTTTGTCATGTAGTAGTTTTTAAACTTTCTAAACCCATGTTCCCCTGAACACTTTTTTGCCATTAAAGACTTTCATTTTTTTAATTGAGAGATGATTGTCATATAACATTGAGTAAGTTTAAGGTGTACAAAAACATGTTGATTTGATACATTCCTATATTGCAGTATGAATACCACTGTAGCATTAGCCAACTCTTCCATCATGTCACATAATTATTATTTCTTTTTTGTGTTGTGAGAACAATTAAGATCTAGTCTCTTAGCAACTTGGAAGTTTGTAATACAGTATTGTTGTCTATAATCACAATGCTTTGGATTAGACCTCCAAGACTTATTTATCTACTAATTGCAAGTCCCTGAACACTTTTGATGAGATAAAATCCTCTTCCCCTCCTTTAATAATAATTGACCTTTGATCTAAATTAAATATTAAGACGAAAATAAATCAGAACAATGGGACAAAATATTGCTCTGCTTTCAAAGTACACGCTCCTGAAATAGTGACACCCCATCCTTAGGGTCGGCAGTCACCGCTCCAGAGAAAATTCCTCTAGTCTGACATGTCACATTTCTAGTCTGGTGGGACTCCAGGACTCCTTAGTCACTGCAGTGTGCTCACTGTAATAGAGATCACAAAGCTCCTTGGTGTAATGTGAGTGACAGAGACAAATATGTTTGAACCTGGGCATCGGTAAACCTGCTGGTTCAGTAAAATAAAGATGTCCAAGAATTCAGGCTGTGAAGGAGGAAGTAACACTCAGAATTTTGATACCATCACCATACACAATGGACCACAGAGAAGAAATGACTTAATTACCTGGGTTTCAAGGAAAGAAACTTTCAGTCTCCATGAGCTATACAGAATTTAAAAAAAATAAATAAATGCCACTGACTGTGGCCCAGAAAGACCACCTGGTCACTCAGACTGAAGGTGGCATTTGCCTTGGAGAATTCACCCACCTAGAGTCTGGCCTCAGTGCTATAGAAACATCATTGCATTTATGACTGTAAGTTGATTGCGCCTGGGGACACTGGTACATGCTAGCAAGTCTCAGAGAGACTTATAACAAATCATATGCCAATGATTTACTTTATTTACTATGAGAAATGGAACTGTGTGTGGATGGAACCATCGTGTGTACATGGCCAGTACATTCCAATAGTCTTTTGTCCCCTGAAGTCATTAGCACACTGCACCACTCTTCTTCCTTCTGTGTATTTCTGTGGGTACTCAAAAGTACCACTGAATTCATCAGCTGATGAATGGATAACTAAAATGTGGCATATCCACACAACAGAATATTATTTGTCAATAAAAAGTAATGAAGCAATGATACATGCTACAACATGGATAAACTTTGAAAACATTATGCAAAGTGAAAGAAGCCAGTCACAAAAGATCACATAACATATGATTCCATTTATAACAAAAGCCCAGAATAGACAAGTCCACAGCGACAGAAAATAGATTAGTGGTTGCCTAGGGATGGAGAAAGGGGCTGGGAGTTGGGAAGTGGTGGTAACTACTAAAGGGTATGGGGTTTCTTTTTGGGCTGATGAAAACGTTCTAAAATTGATTGTGGTGATGACTGCACAAACCTGTGAATATATGAAGAACCTTTGAATTGTACCCTTTTAATGGATAAATTGTATGGTATTGAATTATGTCTGAATAAAGCTGCTACCAAAAAAGGATCACGGAGATAATTTTGGATCGTAGTGCTTCTTGGTTGATATCTTCATATCTTTGAACTAGATGCAAAAGGAGCATTCGTATATTTTCATACATGAGCATTTCATTTAACGATGTGTGCTTCTCACAGGAGATGGCAGGAGTGTAAGAGGGCAAGCAAAACCACCAAAGCACATTTCAAGCCTCTACCTGTATCGCATCCACTAACATTCCATAGACTAAGCATGGCCAAGCCTAAAATCAATGATGAGAGAGTGTCCTTTCTGTCAACTCCACCAGGAAGCATTGCCAATGTCATGTGATAAAGGGTGTGGATATATAATCCTACTATGGGACAAGGTGGGGAATTTGAAATGATAATCAAATCCATTCCAGGTGGCTGTTTTCTTTCTGGAGGTAGCAATGGGCGAGTGTGGCCCTAACACAATGGAATGCTGACACACTCATGTCTCCTGGCTCTGCCACACTGGGAACTCAGATCCACCTCTTCCACAGATCATAGTTTTCCTTGTTTTTATTTTGTATGTCGACAAAAGTCTTGGGAATTTTAAACTGTTGCAAAATAAATTGAACCGTGATTTTTATGTTTCACAACTTGCATAATTGACTTCATCTACTTTGATAATTCTATCTTATCATATTTCTAACACTTTATAATTTTCTTCTAAAAAGTTGGGGGATGTATTGGTAAGAATCAAGTTTGGCTGAAAATAACTGAGACCCAAAATAACACTGTCTGAAGCAAAATAAAAGTTTACCTGTCTCTCAGGGAAAATCCCAGAGCAGGCAGTTCAGGCTGGTGTGGCAGCCCTGCTTCACGAAGACTTCAGGTAGCCATGCTCCTTCAGCAGTGACAGCAGTGAGTAGCTCCTGCTGTCATGATCCAAGATGGTAGCCACCACATCCACATTCCACGCAGCAGGATGGAGAAAGTGATACGGAAGAAAGAGGCAAGGGGCATGTGCCAATTATTAGGAAAATATCTAGAAGCTGCCATATCTCATTTGCCAGAACTTCGTCTCATGGCCACATCTAGTGCAGGGATAGCTGGGAGAGAGAGTCTATATTCTAGTCAGTCAGATGCTCCAATAAAAATTGGGAGTTCTAAGAGAGAGAATGGATATCGAGTGGACATGTAGAAATCTCTGCTCCAGAGGACAATTGTCCCGTATCCTGCAGCTTCAGTACTACACAGGTGGTTTGGGTAGTCATCATTTTTCATGAGAACGATTATTATAGTTTCTTAGATAGTAGATATCTAGAAAGATTCCATTGCCTGGTGTTTCCATCTCCAGACTCTGGAGTCATGTTGATAGGGTTCAAATCCAAGTGGCTCCTCTTAGTTGTGTGACCTTGGGATAGTTTCTTCTCTGTATTTCAGTTTCTTCATCAGTAAAGTGGTAATAGTAGTGCCCATGTCACAGGGGACTTGTGCGTTAAAACATGAGCTATTCACAGGGAGATCAGCTCGGTGCTTTGTGACCACCTAGAGGGGTGGGATAGAGAAGGATGGGAGGGAGACGCAAGAGCGAGGAGATATGGGGATATATGTATATGTATAGCTGATTCACTTTGTTATACAGCAGAAACTAACACACCATTGTAAAGCAATTATACTCCAATAAAGATGTTAAAAAAAAAACAACACATGAGCTATTACTATTAACTGGTGTCCCTGCCTCTAGTCACAGCCCCTTTCCTTCTACAATGGAAATCTGATGCTATCTTACTCCATTAAACCCGTGGAAATTTTCTTAGTGTACACACATAAAGCCCCAGATCCTTGGCGTGGCCTGGAAATTCCTTTATAATCTGGACTCTGTTGGCTTGTCTTCTGCCTCCCAGTGTGTAACCTGCTTTGGGCCCTATCACACCACTCACGGTCTTAGAACAAAGAATGTCACGTGCTTCCCATTCCTCTCCCTGTGCTTCCTGCATGCAAAGTCTCCCTGGCGCTCCTCCTTTCCTCGAGACACAGAGAGCTGCTTCCTCTCCCAGCTCCGACATATTTCCTATCTGTGATATGAAGTGATATGACTCTGGACGTAGGTAGATGTCTGCCTGCACAAAACTGGGCCTCCCTATGCACAGGGACATAGGGGATTCAGGTCTGAGGCCCTAGGAAGATGAAGTCGGGGCTCAATATCTGTTGAACAAATAAATGAACACATCTAATATGACACACATATTTGGCATCAGGCAAGAGAATGAAAGAAGTATTGCAAAGAAGAAAGAGCTTAAAGTACACTTTTCCCAAGTTATACACTCTATAAAGCAGAACAAACAAAAACCATAAAATCCAATGCCAGTAATCACTTTCCAAATAAAAAGAGTACCTTATAGCCATGTTTCATGAATAATATATTGTGACACGGACTCAGGATTGTAAATCCTCTTGTTCACTTCAAAGTTTATAGACTATGATTAGCTGGTTTTGATCTGCCGTCAGAAGGTGTGTACTTAGGGGCTAGCCAAAATGACAGCTAACGTTTATTGAGTTTTACTCTGCACTCACACACATTATGGTGATATCTGCCTTAACTCGTAATAGCTAAGAGGTAGATACTACTAGTATCCCAATTTTATCAGTGAGGAACTTGTAATGTGGAGCGGGTAAGCTGGGTTTGGAACCCAGGCATTCTCACTCAGTCTAACTCAGTCAGTTTAGCTACAATTGGTGCGAGAATAATAAGCCAAGGATCCACATCTAAGAAAGGAAAAACACGTTTGTTTTGCTTTGCTCACAATGATCTCTTGAGTTTTGCTCTTAACCATAAATGGCAAACTTATTCAATTCTGGGAGAACCAAATCCCAGAAATACATGTAATTTCCAAGCATAAGAGATTAATCAGTTAGAAAGGAAGTTAACCTCAGAGTCAGTTTGTTTAAGTTAAAAAAAAAAAAAAAAAAAAAGCCAAAGCCACTGAATTCCAGAAATCACTCCACTGAAGACAGCAGAGATTCCCCACATTTAACCTCTCCACACCCTGGCTCTCTCCTGGTTAAGGCAAAGCTCTGACTGACCTCTTAAGAAGCTGGAGGGGTCAGTTGCTGGAGACAGATGGGGAGATGTTATCAACCAGATAAGAGGCCCGTGGGGGCATTAAGCACCTTCCCCATGTTTCTAATGACAAAGAGGCCAGTTAAGCTGGCTATAATTAAGTGTCTTGAAGTGCCTGCAGTAGCCAGTCCTCGGGCCACTTGCCTACTCACCTGCCAGCCCATGTGGGCGCCTCTCCCACCCGGCACTGATTCCACACAGGCGTTTACGCCACAGTGGCAAGAATAGCAGGAAAGCACAGCTTTCTCCCAAGGGTGGAAAAGCAAGGACCAGCATGTTCTCCAGAACCATCGCCACACAGCCCGTGTTCCCAGCCTGGAATGAAAATTCCTTAGTTTACTTGGCCCCCTACACCCAAGTCGGAGATAAATAGAAAACCAAGCAGCAGCGTCTATAGTATGTCAAAGGGTGATAAGTACTGTGGAAAAGCTAAACCAGGGAAGTGGAAGAGGAAGTGCTGGGTGGGCACGAGAGCCATCTCAAACGGGGATGATGAGAAGGCCGGGGGGAGGAAGCAGCATCTGAGTGAAGACCGGAAGACAGCAAGCGAGTGACCCACTGGGGGAGGAGCAAAGACCCAGAGACACCTGGGGGATGAGCATTCCAGCAAAAGGACCAGAAGGTCAACGTGGCTGCGGGGAGAGGAGGAATGACAGCTAGAGAGGTAACAAAGGGAGCGGCGGCCGAGGGCCCTGGTGGCCAACATGTGGATCTAGGCTTTTATTCTGCGTCAGATGAGAAGTCATTGGAGAGTTTTGGGGCAGAGACATGACACCAGCTGCCCTATTGATCAACTGATTGAAGTATAGTTGATGTCTAATATTATATAAATTATAGGTGTACAATATAGTGAGTCACAATTTTTAAAGGTTATACTCCATTTATAGTTATTATAAAATATTTGCTATGTTCCCCAGCTGCCCTATTTTAAGAGGCAAACTCTGGCACCTGTGTTGAGAAGAGACTGTGGTGAGAAAGAGCAAAGGCAAGGAGAGCAGGTGTGATAATCCAGGGGAGCAGCGAGGGCGGCTGGGAAAGGGGTGGAGGTCGTAGGGGTGGGGAGAAGTCACGGGGTGCTGGGTGTCTTTGGTGGTCTTTGGAAATAAAATCCTCCATGAAGGCAACTAGGCTTAATTCTGCACTGTTCCCCATCACGGCTGCGTGTTATTCACGGGGATTTACTAAAGTGTGGAACACATGCATAGAATTTGGGGGAAAGCCAGAGTTTGGGGAAAGATAAAAATGTGTCTGGCTTTTAATCAAATTAACCCCCGTGTAGGTCATCTTCTAAAAGGAAAAACCGTGAAGATATTGGTTTCAGTTCCCACTCAAACTTCCCCAAAGCAGTGCACACGCCTTCTCTCTAGGCAAATCCTCTTCTCTTCTCCCCTCCTTTTCCTCTGGGTCCCTCCTAAGATCTTTGTAGATTTCCCAGGGATGTCTTGAAGCTGTGGGGACCCATGAACTTTGATTCCTTTGACTGCCACCCTCCAGTGCCTCTGGACGGCCAGAAACCCAGCCGGCTGGCCACACAGATATGCTCCTGCAGGGCCTGGGCTGCCGGCCAGGAGCAGGTTGTGGAATTTGCAGCTAAGCGAGGGCAGATTGCTGGAGTTTGGTCAAGAGAACAGATGTGCATAGTGGGCCAATCTGACCACAGAGAAACATTTCCCTGTACCTTTTAAAGGTGCACAATTGCCTGGTTAAGCCAAGGCAATTTGACACACATCACCTTGTCCATAAACAGAGAGAGAAAGCCCTTCCTACCCGGGGGTGTGCAAATGACTGGAGAGGAAGCCAAGGACTTCAGAAATGCTGCAGCGCAGCTTCAGGAAACAAATGTCAGTGGAAAGGGCCCAAAAACATATTAATGGACTAGATGTTACCACACCCAGGCCAAAGCAAGAAGCTGTTGATCATCTGTTCACAGGCACGAGTGGAGTTATCTTTACACAGGAGGACAAAACCTTCCATTCCATTTAAAGGGGCCCACCTGCAGACCTTTTGCTCACTCCTCCAACACCTACCCAGCATCTGTTCTTCTCAATAGTGCCTGCTCCTTTTAGGAATTTCACGAAATCCCAAGGAAGTAGCAGCATCTTTGTTCCTAAGACACTTAAAATAGAGCAGGGGAGACCAGATGTCCATTAAGCGAAACACCCAAGGCAATAGAGTGGAAATGCTGAGAGAGAGAAATGCCTTCATAAATGAGACCAGTCCTATATTCTCTCCACTCTGCCTGGAATGTTCCATCTTCTTCCACCACTGTCCACCCGCCTCCTGCCATCCCATGCCTTGCACCTGTGATCACCATCTTCTCCTTTGACATTGAACTCAGGTATCGATTCCCGGATGAACTCTGCCAACACACACCTCTCTCCCCTGATCCCTGTTCCCGGGGCACTAAACTCATGGAGTCCTCCTCTCACACCTGTCTTCCCCACCAAATTATTCACAATGCTTGGCACATAATGTGTGCTCAACTAATATTGATGTCCATGACATGAAAGTCTGGGCTCTGATTTATCTGAGGGAGCTACAGAGGATCGTTTGACACGGAGGTGAATTGAGGTAAATACTCCTTGACTATGTGGCACATTTAAGCCAAGTGCTTTTCATGATACATAGCATGGAAAAAAAAACCCTAGGATTACTCAAAATGTAAAACAAGAAAAGTTAATTTTAGATGCACTAAAGCTTTCCTGGAGGAAAACAATGAGGTCTGGAAATGGACATGATGTCTGTATGTCACCAAGATGGCAGGAGACTCTTGGGGCACAGTGGGGAAGGTGAGGTCAAGGAGATGCAGAAAGCACGGGCAGATGGAAGAAGGCCTTGGAGCACTTAAGGGAATTAGGTTCAAGATCACAAAGGGGAGGAGAGAAACACGGTGCACCACCAGTGTGACTATCTGGACATTCTCTGGGCAAACCTCAGGGAGTTCATCAGCCGGAGTGAGGTGATTTCAGAAAAAGGCATTGTCACCCCAGAATCAAGGGGGAACCTGGAAGCCAGCAGATAGAAGGACAGGAAAGTCCCAGAAAGAACCTTTCCAGGGATGAGCTTGTAGAAAAAGGGTGAATGTAGGATAGTGATGAACAACTAAAACAGCGTGATTCACAAGGTTAACCTGGGCCGATTTAAAAGTGCAAGGAATACCTTGTCCTCTATGAAGAAGTTCTGCACTTCAGAAAAGGGGTTTGAATGTTAAATCTCAACTAGTGATTTAGAGAAGGAAAAAGTGATAGTGTAGTCAGCTGTCCGTAATTGCGGCTTCTACATCCTCAGATTCAACCAACCAAGGATCAAATATATTGGTGAAAAATATTCCAGAAAGTTGCAAAAAGCAGAACGTGAATTTGCCTTGCTTTGGCAAGTATTTACATAGCACTTATATCGTATTAGGTATTATAAGTAATATAGAGATGATTTAAAGTATACAGGAGGATGTGTGTAGGCTATATGCAAATACTATGCCATTTTACATAAGGGACTTGAAGATCAGTGGATTTTGGTATCCGCAGGGGTCCTGGAATAAATTCCCTGTGATGTAGCTACCACAATAGCACCTGAAAAGACCGTTCACTCTTACATTCATTCAATGACAGAGCGAAAATTTTTTAGTAGCAAATATGAAAATATGTACTAGTTATTGTGTTAAGTGTATGAGGGAAGGATGAAACATGCCTCTGTCCATATCCAGGCCCTTGGGGCTTAAAGTCAAATACAGGATATCAAATATACTTTATTAACTACACTACAAGATAAATAAATAAATGTCATAGATCAACTGCTAGGAAAGTCCAGAGGAAAGTGAGATTGTTTCCAAGAAGAATGATCAGGAAAGGTTTCACAGGGGAAGCATCGTTTGGGTTGGGCTTTGAAGGATAGGTAGGAGTATGAAAAAAGCTTGGACAGAGTTTTGCACATAGACCTATATGGGAGTTTGCTGTTAAGATTATAAATCAAGCCAATATATTTGTAATTCCCCAAAGCAATTCCATGCTTTTGTTCATGATATTCCTTTCACCTGGAATACCCCTCCCCTCTTCAACCCCTTCCCCCCAACCATCTCCCCATTTGTCTTTCAAGATCATCATCTCTTGACAAACACGCCCCTGACGCCCTGAATCACACTCTCCGTCATGCTGTCACTGGGGTCTGCACTCTGCACAGGCCTCTGTCATACACTCGCCACCCAATCAGGGGTCTGTGATGGCTTCTTTTTGTACGATTGTGCGTGCATCCAGAGGGCCCCGCCTGGGCTAGATTCACCTTCACAGACTCAATGTCAGGCCAGAGCAGGCACTAGATGGACAAAGGTGAAAGATGAAGCCATGGGGTGTATGGGAGTGCCGAGCGTCGAGAGCAGAGACAAGGGCCTAGGATAGATCTTTGGAAACTGCCTATCTTTTGAAGACGGCGAGGAAAACAAAAGCAGGTGTAATCCAGGGAGAAGCCCTGCTTGCCCAGCTGTGGCCACAGGAGGTGACCTTGAACATCTTTGAGGCTTCTCTTACTCATTCTTACATAGGAGGAAAATAGCTCCCCTGTGTTCACGAGGAGATCTGCTCAGGAGCAGATCTCCGCGGCGAAGATGCAAAGATCCTTGCCTCCTGCCACACACAAACCCTTTCCCCCCAACACATTAGTGAACAGCCATGTAGGGCAGTGTTTTTATTCTATTGTCCAGGCATCAGCTGGCTCTGCTTGCCACCCTCAAACAGGCAGGAGTGAAGGCAAACATTGATCCACGGGGCCCTCATTCAGAAACACAAGCAAATCACCAATGATGGGGGCCCAGGTGAAGGGAGGGGATCTTTGTTCAAGGGACTTGCAAAGGAAGAATCAAATCTGCTGTTTCACAATCTAAGATACCAACGAGGCTCACAGTTTGGAGTTTGCCCCTGTTCTCTAAAACATGGGTCACACAAGAGGCCATTTGCTTTGAAAAGAAAACCAAAAAATTTACCCCTGCTAACTTACCCAATTCTAAAAGGGTGAGTTAGCTTAGTTTCACAGTGAATTCCTTCTCCTTCAGAACCACCAGGACTCCTCCTCCAGGAAGCCCTCAGTGGAGTTTTTGTTGTCTATGTGTGTTCCACAGCACACCATGGGCATCCAGTCCACAGCACTAAGGCATTTTGATCTAGCTTTTGGCAGGGGGGCAATGTGCCCCAAAGCTTTTCTAGAGCCTTGTTTATAATAGATGGCAGCAGCCTGTGTTATACACCACACGCTATTTGTCAATGAAATATAATGGTCAAAGCAAAAAAAATAGTATATTTATTTCTACACTCTTTGCCATTTCACCAGACAATAAAAGAAAGTTGTATTTGCACCAAATACGTCTCTTAAGCCAGTGTGAAAATTTCCTTTCCCTTCTCCTGGCTCTAATGGGAGGCCTATCAGTTCCACATTCTACACAACTGTGAAAATTCTAGAAAGAGAGAGGAGGAAGCAGATTTAGTATTCATAGATGGTGCTATATAGATAAATGACCAGTTAGTTCCTACTTCCCCTAGGCATCTGAGCAGGGAAAAAAAACTCATTAAGTAGGAATCGAACGATTCCTTCAGGACTGTAAGGGAGCCCTTCCTCTCTTATTCTTTCCTACTTTTGTGATGAATGCATCACTATCTTCCAGAGCCTTGGATTGCAGTGAGAACGTGGTCAAGATGTGGAGTTTTTCTTACATGTAATATACCTCCGTTTCATTGTATGAGAAAATTTGGCTGAGAAATTGGTTTGTATATTTTGAAACCTTGGTGAAAATAAATGTTACTACTTATTCAAACGCTGTTAGTTTTACTTGTTTAATTTTTCATTTTATATCAGTTTTATTGAAGTACAATCACATACAGTAGAATGCCTCCACTTTAAGGACACAGTTCAATGAGTTTTGAAAAATGTATACACCCATCATGTAACAATCACCCCAATTAAGAAATAGACTATTTCCAACACCCTGAAAGGTTTTCTTCTACACTGTTGCAGTATCTCCCACCCCTAGCCCTAAGAAACCACGGCTCTTCTCTCTGTCACTATAGATCAGTTTTGCTTTTTCTATGGTTAAGTAGAAATGACATCATACATTATGTAGTCTTTGGTTTCTGACTCCTTTCTCGGCACAATGTATCGGAGACTCATCCAAGTTGTTTTATGCGTCAGTAATTCTTTTCTTGTTATTGCTGAGTAGTATTCCATTGTATGGATATACTATAATTTGCTGATCCTCCCAACAGTTGATGGCCATTTGGATTGTTTCCAGTTTTTAACTATTATGGATAAAGCTACTATGAACATTCATACACAAATTTTTGTAGGGATTCATGTTTTTATTTCTCTTGATAAATTATCTAGGAGTAGAATTGTTGAGTAATATGGTAATGGTATAATTAACGTTATAAGAAATTGCCAAACTGTTTTTCAAAGCAGTCACACCATTTTACATTAACACAACAGTGTATGAGAGTTCCAGTTGCTCCATATACTCACCAACACTTAGCATTGTCAGTCCTTTTAAATTTTAGCTGTTCTCATGGGTATGCAGTAATTTCTCATTGTGGTTTTGATTTCCATTTTCCTCATGACTAAAGATGTTGAACAGCTTTTCTGGATCTTTTGTGCCATTTATATATTTTCTTTTGTGAAATTTCTGTACATATTTTTTGCCCATTTTAAAACTGAGTTGTTCCTATGGAATGGGAGAAGATATTTTCAAATGATGCGACCAACAAGGGCTTAATCTCCAAAATATACAAACAGCTCATACAACTAAACTCAACCCAATCGAAAAATGGGCAGAAGACCTTAATAGACATTTCTCCAAAGAAGATATACAGATGGCCAGTAGGCACATGAAAAGATGCTCAACATCACTAATTATTAGAGAAATGCAAATCAAAACTACAATGAGGTACCACCTCACACTGGTCAGAATGGCCATCATTAAAAAGGCTGCAAATAACAAATGCTGGAGAGGGTGTGGAGAAAAGAGAACCCTCCTACACTGTTGGTGGGAATGTAGGTTGGTGCAGCCACTGTGGAAAACAGTATGGAGGTTCCTCAGAAAACTGAAAGTAGAATTACCATATGATCCAGCAATCTCACTCCTGGGCGTATACCCAGACAAAAGTATAGTTCTAAAAGATACACGCACCCCTATGGTCATAGCAGCGCTATTCACAATAGCCAAGACATGGAAGCAACCTAAATGTCCACTGACAGATAAATGGATAAAGAAGATGTGGGGGCTTCCCTGGTGGCACAGTGGTTGAGAATCTGCCTGCCAATGCAGGGGACACGGGTTCGAGCCCTGGTCTGGGAAGATCCCACATGCCGCAGAGCAACTAGCCCCGTGAGCCACAACTACTGAGCCTGCGCGTCTGGAGCCTGTGCTCCACAACAAGAGAGGCTGCAATAGTGAGAGGCCCATGCACCGCGATGAAGAGTGGCCCCCACTTGCCACAACTAGAGAAAGCCCTCGCACAGAAATGAAGACCCAACACAGCCAAACATAAATAAAAAAAAAAAGAAGATGTGGTACATATATACAGTGGAATACTGCTCAGCAATAAAAAAGAACAAGATAATACCATTTGCAGCAACATGGATGCAACTAGAGATTATAATACAAAGTGAAGTAGGTCAGAAAGAGAAAGACAAATACCATATGATATCACTTATATGTGGAATCTAAAATATGGCACAAATGAACTTGGCTACAAAACAGAAACGGACTCACAAACATAGAGATCAGACTTGTGGTTGCCAAGGGGGAGGGGGGAGGGAGAGGGATGGACTGGGAATTTGGGGTTGTTAGATGCAAACTATTACATTTAGAATGGATAAACAACAAGGTCCTACTATATGGCACAGGTAAATATATCCAATCTCCTGGGATAAACCATAATGGAAAAGAATATTTAAAAAAAAAAAGAGTGTATGTGTATAACTGAGTCACTTTGCTGTACAGCAGGGATTGGCACAGCACTGTCAATCAACTATCCTTCAATTTTTAAAAAGTAAAAAAAACCTGAGTTTTTCTTATCATTCAATACTAAATTGTAAGAAGTCTTTACATATTGATACAAGGCATTTTTTTTGGTGAGATATATGTTTTGTAATCATATATCTGGCTTGCTTATTCAATCTCTTATGGTATCTTTCAAAGAATCAAAATGCCTTATTTTAATCAAGTCAAATTTATCTTTTTTGATGATTATTGCTTTTTGTGTCCTAAGACGACTTTACCTAAAAGAAAATCATAAAAATGTTCTCTTTTCTTTTCTTCTGTATTTTATAATTCCAGCTTTTACATTGAGGTCTATGAACCATTTCAGTTAACACTTGTGTATAATGTGGGATAAAGCTCAAGGTTGGTTTTTCCATATAAATATCCATTTGTTTCAGCATCATTTATTGAAAAGAAGTACCCTTTTCCAATTGAATTGCTTCAATACCTTTGTCAAAACGCAATTGACCAAATATATGCTGATCGAGCTCACTGGTTTTTTCAAATAATAAGCTTTGAATCTGGTAAATTTCAAAAAACAAAAAAAAAAATTAAGTTCAATGCTATTGAAAATGGATCAAATCAGGGAATATGTTCAGGACATTTGAAAATATAAAAACAGCCTTGAAAGGAATTGCCCTTGTGTGTGTGTGTGTGTGTGTGTGCGCACGCACGCGTGCGCATGCACATGCGCCCTCACCAGGCACCAGCCCTGGGAGAGCAGAGACCGGGCCTGACTCAGAGACTTAGGCTTGTCTACCCAATGCCTGACACACGATAGGCTCCCAATACACACGTTCATTGAATAAACAAAAGAATGAGTGAATGAATGAATAAATTTACAGTGGCCCATAACACAAAACAGAGCTTCGTGGATATTGCTGCTGTCCCCAGTGCAGCTATTTATTTCCCCAAATTTATTTGCACTCACCATAGTCTCCAAGTGGTTCTTCCCTTACATGAAACAGCAGCTTGAACTAAAACCAGGAGGTTCTCACCATCCTTCAGTGAGGGCAAAATCTCAGCAGAGGGGGGGCTCCTGCCTGGGTTTCTATCTGGCTACACTACTTTACCTCTCTGTGCCTCAGTTTCCTTATCTGTATTTTATAGCAGTTCTGTGAGGACTCACTGAGCTAATCCTCCAGATATAAAACTCCTATAACTCGACTCCCTTTCTGATTGTGAGTCCTCACATCTCCAGGAAGGAAGAGACAGCAGGCAGCTGACTCACCGTCCACAGTCCCTGCAGGTCCCTGCTGAGAGGTCTACATTCTTGTCCAAATGGTCCATCTGGACCTGACTGCTCTCTGCTTCTGAGCCATGCAGGTGGTGGCAGCATCCATAGTTGCCCCAGAGACTCCTTCTCAGGGGATGTGGGAGACCCGGGCATCAGCCCTGCCTGGGAAACCAGACGTGGGCTCTCAGGGCGGCACTCAGACCCAAAGTCCTCCCCACTCACACACATCATCTCTCAGGAGAATTGGTGTCTTGATAGAGGACAGAAGCACCTCTCTCTTCTTGCTTCTCCCAAATACTTTCTCTCTACTATGCATCCTCTACGCGCTAATCACATTTGTCCCCTGAGGCGATCAACACAGCTGACTAGCTGCTTGAAAGGGAAGATGGAGAGTAGAGAGAAACATCAGGGGCTAAAAGAACAAAGGGTCTCAATAAGATAAAGTGTCTAGAACACTGTATGTGAATAATTAGTGTTAGTTGATGTTGTCATTTATTATTATTATTATTAAGATAATAATAATAATAATCTTCTTCTTCTTATTATTAAGAACTGGAGAAGAGGAGCCCCAGTTCCTGATAGGAATTAGAATGAGGCCTCAGCACCAGGCTGGCCACAGGGGGCCGCCCTCCTCCCCTTGCTGTTCACGGAGTGCCAGCCAATTTTCAACCCATGTGACCACGCTTCCATCCAAGACAATTTGAATTAATTTTGTGCATGAAATTTGGTGGGAGGCAGTGCCAAATGTTTAACTGAAATCAAGATGCAAACTTCCCCTCATCTACTCGTTTTGTAAATCCTGTCAAAAATAAAATAAAAGCCATTAAGCTTGTTTGGCAACATTTGTCCTTTATGCACCAAGCTATTCAAGGTTCCTGATTCCTCTCCTCTGTTTGCCTGCCCCCCCGCCCCCCATATTTGTTCTGTTGTATTTATGGTCCCTGGGCTGGCCCAGCACACTGTCAGCTCTACTGACTTTGCCAAGTCTAAGATCCCTTTCAGGGACTTATTTTATTTAAAGAGTATCCCATTAATGGGTTTAATGGCCTTTCAATCACTTAGTATGCATTGTCAATGAGGGAGAATCGATTTTCTGAGAATTCCTGTTCTGGGAGGAAAACAAACAGCCCTTCCTTCCCATTGCAATTTGGCCAATGAACAGATGATGCAGGACTCCTCCATCCTGGGTTCACAAGCTTTCTTGCGGCGGGCCTGTCTGTGAGCAAGCGGCCTCACCAGCACAGCACTGAATAAGACTGGCTCCTTTCTTTCTGCACTTCCTTTCTCCTTTGGGGTTGTAACCTGTGGGGCCGTGGGGACACCCTGCATATGAACTCTGGATGAGGTTGACTGTTGCTCTCACAACAGACCCACTCCTGGGTTCTCTCTGGGGAAGAATCAAACCATCACCTTGCGGCTTAGTCAGATCCTCGGGTCCATGGGAAGAGATGGGAAAGAATGGCTGCCGTTCCACTGTCCCCCACGCCCGAAACAAAGTTTCTAGAAGGGCACTGCACCCCACACTCTTGAGTTCCAGAAGCTTGAAGCAGTGGTCAAACACATATACTTTCACTGGGGCACCTCTAATTCCATAAATATCTATTGACAACTTTCCACGTATAAGACATTACACTTGGCATCATGGGAGATGCACGCACGGGATATAAAGAGAGTAAAAGGTGGTCTCAGCTCACACTCAGGTTTGTCTCTTCCAAGCTGGGATCTCCTTTAGATACTGTTAACCAACTTCTGTCTCCTCCCTCTTCTGTTATACTCCCCCTCCCCACCCCACCTCCTCTTCCTCTCTCCAGCCCTTCCCCAAGAATCTCCACATTCTCAGTAATGATGGCGATATTTTATAGAGACTAACAATGAGTGTGAGTCCCCTACTCAGCACCCTACAGGCACCAGGCTACACAACCTTATGTCAACTCCACATAAAGGCAATTATTTTATTACTAGCCCCATTTTTCAAAGAAAGAAACCAAGTTTAAGGGAAGTCAAGTCATTAGCTGTGGAGCCCGACCCATCTGACTTGAAAAGCTTTTCCCTTTAACCTGACATTTACTTTGCCTTCTCTTGCTCTTTGGGGGGTACTTTGCTCCCCAGGTAGTCTTAACCAGCAGGTACCCACTGTCTTAAGGTAAGTGACTCAGAATTGCTAATATCTGGCTCCTTAGAATAATCTTGTTCATAATAATAGCCATCACCTACCAAGTGCCCATCCTGTGCAAAACGCCTCATCAATCTTTTATTGCTTAATCCTCACAACTACCTCAAGAGATGGAGGAGGATACCATGAGGTCAAGGGACTTGCCCAAGGTCTCACAATTATTGAGTAATAACAATGAGGAAATTGCTAGCACTGATTGAAGGCTTATATGCCAAGTGCTGGGCTAAGGTTTTTTTTTTAATCCTAATAAGGTAAGTATTATTATTTATAGCTTCCAGATGATGAAACTGAGGCTCAGAAATTCAAAGTAACTTGCCCAAGGTTACCCAGCCCCTAAGTGGCGGGACCAGCATTTGAACAGGTGGCCATGCCTGTGCTTGTTAGAACAACGCTACAGCCATACCCCAAAGCCCACATTCTTCATATTGCACCAAAGCTACCTCTGTCCTCTCCAAAAGCCCTTTGGAAAATGGCCCATAACTTTTCCCCAAAATAGTTGAAGACAAACCCAAGAGACTTGGCTGTGACCGTCCCTTGATGAGTTTCTGCCCTGAACTGGAATCTCATTTGCGTTTGTCCTTCCGTGGTAGTTTCCCAATTCCTGAGCAGAACACAATTTAACTGTAAAGTTCACCTTAACTAGGCAGCTGTCTGCTGCAGTCAGGCACCAGGCTCAGGTGCAACTCCCGGTAGGCTCTCCCGAATCAGTGTGCCAGTCTCTGTAAAGCAATATAAAGTCACGTCCAAGAAATGAGATGCCACTTGGAAGAGGCATACGCTGACATGCTCTCTTGTTGTCAGCTTGGAACAGTGCAGGGGTTGCCAGTCATGACTCAATTACTTCCAGGACTTCTCTCCTGGAGGCTTCCCTGTCATTTATGAGAACCGGTGCAGGGAAGACTACCACACATCCTGGACCAGGGGTGCTACTGGGGATGGTATTTTGGAAGGGAGGGATTACGGGTTTAATTGGCCTTCCTTCATCACAATGTCAGCAGGCCATCAGAATGAGGGCTCCTGACATCCAATGGGCAAGATAACACCATTCACCAAATGGCATCTGAGCCTCTACTATATTCAAGACCTGATGCCAGGGGATACAAAGGTGAATCAGAAGCACAATCTCAGCCTGACGTGACCCTACAATCTAGACAGGTATATGTAGAGCACCAAGTAGAGTAAGAAAAAGTGCCCTTAGAAGGAAGGTATAAACAATGAAGTTCAAAGACACCTGCTTAGAGGTTTTAGTTGAAATGGAGGGAGCAGGTGATATTATTGGGAAGAGACTACAGGGAAAGATGAAGAAAAGGCTCAGAAGGAGGCTTCAGCAGAGACCTAAATCTGGGGGGCAGAGGGAGTGGCAAAGCTATCCTAGAAAAGGAGCAAGGGAAGAAGTAGCAGCTCAGGATCCCAGGAAGCACAGGGTGACAAGTGGCAGGGGGTGTGTCCATAGTGTCCAATGAGACTGGGATGATGATACAGGAGAAAAGACCACGGGCCCTGGAGTTCAGGAGGATTGCTGGCAACCCTTAGAAAACTGTTGGTAAGGGGTGACCAGCAGTTTGCCCAAGGTCAAGGAGACAGGTAGGGGATGAGGAAAGTAACTGAAGAGTGTAAACTGCTCTTTAGAAATGTTTCATAATGAGAGGAGAGCTGTAGGTCCATGAGGTAAGGGGACAGCAGGCCTGAGGGACGTGCTTTGAAGGATGGGGGAGATTCGAGCATGCTTGCAGGTCCCAGGAAAGGAGAGCTGGAAGATGCAAGGAGGGCATGTATTCCTGATGGAGTGAGATTCTAGGACAGGCAGGAGGGACCAAGGGCACAGGGGGACAAATTCACACTGGGAGAGGGAGCAGACACTTCAGAGACAGGAGCAAGGAAAGCAAGGAAAGAGGGAAAGCGATGATACAGCTGTTTTGAGCTGGAGAAGAGGATGTCGAAAGAACTTACAGCAGGTAACCTTGACTTTGCCATAATATCAAAAATGACCTCCAAAGGAGGTCGCAATAGTGTGGGGACTGTGTTAAAATGGTCATCTTCTGAAGGAATTTGCTAGAAGTAATGGGGCAAGATTCACTACATTCATTCTTCATCAAGCAAATTTGCATCTTTTCCTTTCTTGTTGGTTTTTTTTTAAGTTACGTTTATAATTACAGTAGATTTGGTTCTTCAACTTTTCCTGTCTTTACTTCTCCTTAGGAATATCTTATAATATTTATCTCAAGGATCTGCTTCCTCTTACTACCATCAACTCAAGAGTCCGTCGGGGCTAATTACCCAGTCTGAAGATTATCTGGGTCTTTCTGTATCTCCCCACTCAGACTCCCTGCATCTTAGCTATTTTACTGCTCATCAAGCCTTCCACCAGATGTGGGCAGGGGAAGCAGGAAAAGCTAAAACCCAAACCAGTTCATTTTACTACTTATTTGGGGATATAGCCAAATATTTTGAAGCCATTAGCTCAAATGAGGTTGGGGGCTATCTGAAGTTCAGTTATTTGATTATCCCTGAATAGAATGACCACCCACAATTAGTCCCAAAGTCAAAAAGATGAAGATGTCTGTGTGAGAAAAAAAACACACACTTAGTGAAGGTCTTACTGGCAGAGCTCAAAGTTAATACCTCTTGCCTCATAGCTTTGACTATCTCCTTGCCCTTTACTCTGAGTCTTGCTTTCTCATCAGCGCTGTCTAATTTGAAATTCCACATACTGTGTTTTCAGATTGGAAACCCTAAGAGTTAGCACTGCCAATATTAACAGATTAGTGGTTCTTCCAGTTCCTGAAATGTGACGCTCAGAGTATTCATCCGCATTAAGGTTACAACAGCTTCCCATGCTCCATACTCTACCTTTCTCATTGATAATGGAGCACAAGGCATGATCAGATGGTGTCTGGTTTCTGTTTACTTCTTATTAAACTTTGAGATGTGTGTATTTTTAAAAGACTCCAATTAGTTGTGATATCGTGCTACAGTTTTTCAAGAAAATGTGTAAAAGAGCCACAGATTCTATTGTTTTACTGAGAATCTACAGTCATATTGTGAATCTACAATTATTTCAAAATTAAAAATTTAATTTAAAAAAGTCTTCTAGGAACTTTTCACCATCAGAACAACAAAACCTAACAATGATTTTCATATATTCAATACATCCACTAAAATGACTAAAATTAAAAAGACTGACAACATCATGCGTTGACAAGGATATGAAGAAACTAGAACTCTCACACACTGCTGGTGGGATATACAACTACTATCGAAAGCAGCTTGGCAATTTCTTATAAAGTCAAACATACACTTATCACGTGACCTAGCAATTCCACTCCCAGGTATTTACTCAAGAGAAATGAAAACATGTCCACAAAAAAGACTTGTATACAAATGTTGATAGCACTTCATTCATAATAGTCCCAAACTGGAAACAATCCAAATGTCCATCAACTAGCAAATGGATAAACAAACTCTGATGCATTCATACAATGGAATACTACTCAGCAATAGAAAGATTAAAACCTGACACATACAACATGAATGCATTTCAAAAACATTATCACGAGTGACAGAATTTAGACACAGAGTACATACTAGGTGACTTCATTTATTTAAAATTCTAAAACAGGCAATGCAATCTATACCAAGAGAAAGCAGATCTGTGGTTGCCTGGAGACAAGGGGGATCAGGAGCGGGGACTGACGGAAAAAACACACAATGGAACTTTTTAGGGTTATAGAAATATGCAATATCTTGATTGGGTGATGTTGGTGGTTACACAGGTATGTATGTATGTATTTTATTTTAGGCAAAATATAACTCAATAAAGTTGATTGAGGGAAAAAAAGAAGACTCCAAGAATCTCTACCTAAATCAGAAAAACGAAATATAACCTAGCAATGAGTTTCTTATACTCAATAGTTTAACTTCCTTATCTTAAATACATCTTCAACAATGAACAGGTATCCTGAGACAACAGACTCTGGCTTAGATCAGCCAGTAGAGGGAACTCTTTCTCAAACTGAGGCTTCATTAACTCAATGGCCTACGAGATTAATCTCTACACTGTGAAGAGGTAACTCTTATGTCTCCACATTTCTCCCTCTCCATAGGTACAGACACTTAGCCTCAGGTAGAAGGAGCTCAAACTATCCCAGTAGAGAAACCAACCCTGTTCCCATTGAAAAGTGGGGGGAAGGAAGAGGTCCAGACCAGCAGGTCGGTGCTTCAGCCTCTAAGCCAACTTCCCACTCTGATCTTTAACCATATCCGGTAATTATTAAGGATGTTCGTAAACAAGCCCTCCTTTTACTCCCCAGCCCCTGCAATCAGAGCTATACACAGTGCTACACCTGCCCCCTCCCCCCGTTTCAGTTGCCTGAGAGTGGGGTCTTGGCTTATTGGCTTATTTTTGTCAGCTGTTCTATAATCTGGAGTTCCAGTTCTACTTAATGTCAGACCACCCTAGAGCCATGCTGGTCTGCCATTTGCCTGCAGCCAGGTTCCCATGACAATCCTCTCTGCCTATTTACAGGATCAGACCCAGGACAGCTCCCTGCAGGAACTCCTCAAAGTCAGGCCCTTGCCCACCTGTGCTCTGACTTGGGTCTGCCATAGCCCTGGCGGGCCACCAGCCCATCCTGAGTGTCCTTGTCACCATCTCCTGAAGCCTTCCCAGATTTATGAATCGCAGATTTACCCCCAGGGATGCCCACCTACTACCAACTAGACTCTGGTCTTCAAAGGCATTTCTTCAAGTCATTGTTCACCAGAAAATATGTTGGTGAGACAACCATAAGTTCTTAGAGGGAAAATTCCGAGTCACTGTAAAATAATTCTGTTTATGTTGCACCTAGAATCATGGAACTCTAGAGTCAGGAGGTTTTCAGAGCCATGTGCTCCAAGTACCCTGCCAGTCACTGAGAAATGGACATGGAGGTCCTACTTTTGAACCTTTCCAGTAGGGGGCACTCATTACTTTTCAAGATAATCTATGCCATTATTAACCAGATGTAACTGCTAAAATCTCCTTTATATTTGGATTTCAAATTTATCTCTGTGGACATCTACCTATTACCTTGGTCTCTACTCTTTTGTGAGGAACATAGAATTCCCTGTTACATACAAGAGCATTTTAACTGCTTATAGTCAGCAGCCCTGTGCTCCTCTTCCTCCTGCTTCTCACATTATTTCTTCTCCAGGCTCAGGAAAAAAAAGTCAATTCAATTCAGTTCAGTTCTTACTCAGTTCTAGGTAGCATCCAGAGCACTTGGGATGCAAAGATGAGTAAGTTATGGTTCCTGCCTTCAAAGAGTTTATAGGATGGAAGGGAAGAGTTAGCAAGTGAGGGGTGGACACTCAGAGGAGATAGCAGCACTCAGTGAGGAGGGAGAGAGTCAAAGAGTATTCCAGACATTGGAAACAGTGTGTTCAAAGGCCCAGTGGCATTGCTAGAGAGTTTTGTTTGTCTGTTGTTTTTGGTTTTTTGGGGGGCGGGGGTGGGGCGTGTAATAAGAGATAATGCTAGAAAGGTGAGCCAAAACCAGATCTCGAAGGACATTATAGACCATACTAAAGAGTTCTAAGCAGGAGAATGACATAACACTATTTCAGTTTTAGAAAGATTTCCTTGACTTCTACAGTATAGTTCTAGGCACAAGTTAAGCACTATTGTATTGTTAAAAATAAACTTAGTAGGAATAAACTAACCAAGGAGGCAAATGACCTGTACACTAAAAACAGCAAAACAAAACACTGCTGAAAGAAATTAAAGAAGGCATAAATAAATGGAAAGACATCTTGTGTTCATGGATTGGAAGACTTAACATTATTAAGAAGTCAGTTCTACCCAAAGTGATCTACAGATTCAAACAATCCCTATCAAAATCCCAACAACATTTTTCTGCAGAAATAGAAAAACTCATCCTAAGATTCATATGAAATCTCAAGGGACCCGGAAGAGCCAAAACAAAGTTAGAAGACTCACCACTTCCTGATTTCAAAACTTACTACCAAGCTACAGCAATCAACACAGTGTGGTACTGGCATAAAGACCAACATATAGAACAATGGAATAGAACAAACAGCCCAGAAATAGACCCTCTCGTACATAGTCAAGTGATTTTCAACAAGGGTGCCAATACTGTTCAGTGGGAAAAGGGCAGTCTTTTCAACAAACAGTGCTGGAGAAACTGGATATCCACATGCAAAACAATGAAGTTGGATGCTTACAGTACACCATGTACAAAAACTAACTCAAAATGGGTCAAACCTAAACCTATAAAACTCTTGGAAGAAAAGATAGGGGGAAGTTTCATGACATTGGATTTGGCAATGATTTCTTGGATATGACACCAAAAGCACAGGCAACAGAATAAAAAATAGATACATTAGAGTAATTAAAATTTTAAATTTTTAGAAATCAAAGGACACTGTCAAGAGAGTGAAAAGTCAACCCATAGAATGGGAGAAAATATTTTCAATCATATATATGATAAGGGATTAGTACCCAGAATATTTTTAAAACTTCCTTAAAAATTTGTTGCAACTCAAAAACAACAACAACAAAAACCTGATTTTAAAATGATCAAAGGCCTGGAATAGATAGTTCTCTAAGGGAGATATACAAAAGGCCAATAGCATATAAAAAAAATGCTCCACATGACTAATCATTAGGAAAATGCGAATCAAGCCCACAATGAGATACCACTTCACACCCATTAGGATAGCTATTATTTTTAAAAAAGAAAGAAAATAACAAGTGTTGGCAAGGATGTACAGAAATTGAAACTCTTGTTCACTGTTGGTGGGAATGTAAAATAGTGCAGCTGCTATGAAAAACAGTATGGTCGTTCCTCAAAAAATAAACATAGAATTACCACATGATCCAGTAATTCCACTTCTAGGTGCATACCCTAAAAAATTAAAAGTAGGGACTCAAACAGATATTTGTACACCAATGTTCAAATCAGCATTATTCACAGTAGCCAAAATATGAAAACAACCCCTATGTCCATTGACAGACGAATGGATAAACAAAGTATGGTACGTACATACAATGTAATATTATTCAGCCTTAAAAAGGAATGAAATTCTGACACATGCTACAACATGGATAAACCTTGAAGATATTATGCTATGTGAAATAAGCCAGACACAAAAGGATAAATATTGTACTATTCCACTTATAATTAGTACCTAGAAGAGTCAAATTAATAGAGACAGAAAATAGAATAGAGGTTATCAGAGGCAGAGGGGGAGGAGGTGATGGAGAGTTATTGTTTAATGTGGACAGAGATTAAGTTTTGGATGATGAAAAAGTTCTGGAAATGGATGGGAGTGATGGTTGCCCGACAACGTGAATGTACTTAATGTGACTGAATTGTATATTTTTAAATGGTTAAAATGGTAGATTTTATGTTATGTATATCTTACCACAATAAAAATCTAAGAAATAAAATAAAAACAAAACATAAAATCGAGTGTTTATTATGCGCCAGCTGCTGTTCTAAATGTTTTTCGCCTATTACTTGAGTTGATCCTCTCAACAATCCTATGAAGCAGGACTATGACCATCATTTTGCAGATGAGAAATGGAGGCTCAGAGAGGTTGCATGTTTTGCCTATGGAAACAGAGAATAGGCAATAGAGCTGGGAAAGGGAACCCAGAGAGTCAGTCTCTGGGACCAGCACGTACAACCTGAATGCCATACACCCTCCCAAGTGACTAACAAATTATGAGCATTATCTGTGGTTGGGTAGGGAGAGGGCTAAGTGACGAGGGGCCAGCACTGGACCTCCACCCAGTGCCTGGACTTGGTAAGCCCTTGATTCAGCTCCTCCCTGATACTGGACAAACCAGGTATGCCCCAGGGCCTTCTCCTTCTGAACTTTTCTGCTGGTGGTAGAGACCTTGAGGGAAGATGCAGCCCAGATATGTAGTCACTGTCAACATAAAGGGGCATATGACCTACCCCCTCACTGGTGGGGGAGGGGCTTCTTTAAACATTCTCCAAGAAAAGGCCTCAGAGAACATGTGCCAGTCTAAAGATGTCTGGAGATTACTTGGCCCCTTATTCAGCTAGAAATCCTTTGAAGTTAAAAAAAAAAAAAAAAGGAAAGTAGTAACTAATGTTGTTGGTGAATCATTCTCTAAAACACCTGCACAGTCTGGTTTTGGGGAAAATTCTTAAGTTGGAAATTTCAAAATGTTAATGTTTTACTAATATGTTTGCTTACTTCACTCTGTATGATGGTCTCTAGGTCCATCCACATCTCTACAGATGACCCAATTTTGTTTCTTTTTATGGCTGAGCAATATTCCATTGTATATATGTACCACATCTTCTTTAAGTCCGAAAGAGAAAAACAACTATCATATATTAACGCATGTATGTGGAATCTAGAAAAATGGTACAGATGAACCAGTTTGCAGGGCAGAAATAGAGACACAGATGTAGAGAACAAACGTATGGACACCAAGGGGGGAAAGTGGGGGTGGGATGGGTGGTGGTGGGATTGAATTGGGAGATTGGGATTGACACATATATACTAATATGTATAAAATAGATAACTAATAAGAACCTGCTGTATAAAAAAATAAATAAAATTCAAATTAAAAAAAGAAAAAATATGTATGCTGATTTTCAATATATTAATATATCTTTCTTTTCTGAACTCTCTGACTATGAAAGAAACCAGTGTTATCACTAAAGACTGTATTATTAATATTTATTGAGCTCTTACTATATGTAAACTTTTTACATGTATTATTTAATCCTCACAACATCTTCATTTTATAGCTGAGAAAACACACAGAGATTAAGTACCCTGTCCAATGTCAAATAACAAAGAAGTAGAGAGCTGACAGTCACACCAGGCAGTCTGATCCAGGTCCATACTATAAGCTAGACCCATGATCTGGGGAAATTCCCATCTACACTCTTAGGAGCCCACTTTCCTCATCTGGGAAATGAGGGGATTGGACCAGATGGTGTGTAAGATTTTCTTCCAGCTTGAACATGTCTATTTCCTTGTCTCCACATGCAAATGATACTCCACTAGGGCTTCCTACGTGAGTCTCCACCAACATTTCCCTGCTTAAATTATGGGAGCCATTAATGCTGTAAGCCTGGAAAAGAGAGTTGAGCTCAGCTGAAACTGACATGCTCCCATCTGCCTTTACGCTTGAACTGCAGTCACCCTCTAACTACCTGAACATCTCAACTCTCTTAACAGTCTCCCCCCCCCCCCCGCTCTGAAATAACCAATAAAAGAAAGAAACAGACATAAAGATTCAAGACAGAGGAGGAGAAAAGGGTTTGAATTGATATTCTAATTACACTTCTTTCTTCCCCTCGAGTCACAGAATTTCTTCCCACTTATGAATTTCCTAACAAGCCTAGGGAGCGGTGTGCTGATAAGTATTTAATAACCAGTTCACCAAGATAACAAAAAAAGCCCCAATTCGTAGCATCTACTGAGTTTTGTAGTTTAAATATTCCCACCACGGCTGATTTCAAGCTACCAACACCAAGTCACTGACCAGGAAGTTGGAAAGAGGTTGAGCCCATAGGAGCGGGCGCTAGCCCGCCACTGAGTCTGGGTCATAGCTCTATTTCATCTGTAAGCCTTGCAGTCTAAAGTATTATTCATTCATCCATTCAACGAACTTCTTTGTATACTAGGAATATGAACAAGGTATCCATTAAATTAGTTCTTTATTACAAATCAAATACTCTATTGAGTTCATTACAAAATAATATTATTTTCCCAGCATTTCCCCGTAGAAGTTCATTGAGACAAGACAGGTGGAATGATGGCTTTTCTACCTTCAAATAATTCACTTACGCAAATCAGAAGAGACAATTTGCTCATCTAGTGATTCTCATTAACATTCTAAGTATTAGGGAAAGTGGCCTCAGAACAGCCTTGACTATAAAACCCTAAAGTGCTTTATTATAGAAAGTTTACACAACCAATGCAAAAGAAAAAAATCACCTCTAGAAAATGCTTACCTAGACATAACCCTTCTATAATATTTTCTCTCTAAATTGGTGTATTCAAGATATGTGTGGGTTGTGAGGAACTCTGGAGCTTAATTGCCTGGGTTCAAATCACAGTTCTGCTACTTACTAGATGTGTGATCTTGGGGAAAAATTACTTAACCTCTCTGTGCTCTGATTTTCTCACTGTAAGATGGGGTTCATGATAATAACAGTAGCTGTGGTGAGAACTGAGTAAATATACATACAGCCCCTAAAACAACATGTACGAAGTTCCATCTAACTGTTAGCAGTTATTAGCAAAGGTTTCTTGAATGTTGTCTAAGCATGTCTTTCCAACAAGAATGGAGTAGCCCTCAAAGTCTTTGTGCAATCTCCTGCAGTGCTTACACATAGTATGACTTTAACAAATTCTTGTTGAATAAGCAAATGAAGTAATTAATTGATTAAGTGTGATTGGATCAATGTGACTCCAAAACATTCTCGCCACAGGGACTTCCCCCGCGGTCCAACGGTTAGGGCTCCGCACTTCCACTGCTCCACTGCAGGGGCACGGGTTCCATTCCTGGTCGGGGAACTAAGATCCTGAATGTCTCGAGGCATGGCCAAAACAAAACACATTCTTGCCACAAATAAACCACTTGGTCTCTCATCTGGATCTTGGGAATACTTAAGTCTCCATAAGCCTGTCTGAAGATAAGGAAAATAACCAAGAATAATACCTGGAGTAATTTGTCAGAGCTCTTAACATGCTTACATGTTCAGGAATGTTTATTATATATAAGCAAGAAAAAATGAAAGCAATCTAGATGTTCCACATCAAGGGAAAGGTTGAATAAATTATGATATAAGATATTTATGTTTTCAGTAAGTATTTGTTAACATGAAAAAATGCCCTAAGTGTAAAAATGAAAACAGCAGCATATAAGATTATATAAACAATATAATACCAATGTTTGTTTTAAAAAATGTGTTTGCATTAGGGAGAAATAAAAAGATACATAAGAAATATACCAAAATCATTAACAGTAGCTATCTCTGGTCGGTGGGATTTAGGGTGCTTTTTTGGGATATATTTCTGTATTTCCTAAAATGATAAAAAGAAAAGATGAAATAGATCTGGAGTATCAATCTTGAAATTAGTGTCTCAGGAATGAAATTATGTGTTCCTATTTGCATATAGATTCACTGACCTAACCACCTCTGAGGATCAGCTACGTCACCCACCTGCATGTCCACCCAGTCTGACATTGGCCACCACCCATTTCATCCCTCTCCCAACCTCCCAAAGTGTCCCAAATCTGACATGACAGCATAATCTATGTTTTGCAAATATGACTCCAACATCCAGCTATTTGGAAGTACCAATGATTGCCTTAATTTTTC
Organism: Balaenoptera acutorostrata; assembly: GCF_949987535.1. NCBI lineage: Eukaryota > Metazoa > Chordata > Mammalia > Artiodactyla > Balaenopteridae > Balaenoptera > Balaenoptera acutorostrata. The sequence continues at coordinate 51,076,210 of NC_080070.1, forward strand.
ACATTCCTTTCAGATATCCGGCATTAGGTAAGTACAGCCAACCTCACGTATACGTATTTCTACCTGTTAAAAATCAAGCACATTTGTGTTATCTCCTGTCCTTGAGGTGCCTGATACAAGGGAAGCATGACTGAGTACTTTACTGATAAGGCTGAACAAATCTGTCTTTTGAAACAGGCTACAGGAAAAACCAGTTTGGAGATGTGTGATATCCATTAAAATCTAGCTAAATTTGGGTAAAAGGTGGGTCTCAATTTAGTGAAGTGAGAATTCGAGAATATTTGTTTAATAAAAGCCATTTTACTACTCTCAAATCCAACTGGGCTTGAAGCACAATATGATGAGTCTAAATCAAGGTAGCAAGTATATCGTTGGCTCCTGCTATTAGGAATAGGTTAAGAATTATTTATAATGAGCATATCAGTCAAGTCTGATTTAGTTTTCTGATGTTTAAAACAACTTATTCAAAATAATAAAAAAGCTACTTATTCCCTTAAGTAGTGCAATGTTTAGCATCTTATTTTTATTCTTAATTTGCTAACATCCCCCTCTCCTCAAGGCAATCTCAAGCCCTAGCCTATCTAAAGCATCATAAATTTCAAACTGCTGAGCTAAATCAATAAGGCTTTATGGTATATCTTTCTTTAAAAAAAAAAAAAGAAGAAGAGGCATAACTTAACTAAATGTAGCTGGAGAAATGCACAGAAGTTATGTCTCTCTTAGCTCATTTGCTATGGATGGAGGAACCAAGCACAAGTTCTATTTTCATTTGTGAGGAAAATCTCACAACAGCAGGCACATCTCAGGACACAATTAGCCCAGGTAAGAAGAAACAGGAGAGCAGTTTCAGCAGCTCCTGAAATATTGAGGGGAGGAAATGGCTAATACCAAGGAACATTTTACTGTGAACCAAAATGTGTTATTTCTGTCAGCATGTCATTAATTTCATGGAAATAATTTATTTACATGACATATGTTAAGGGTGCCCCCTCCACCTTCTCTACTTTATTCTTGTCCACAGCACGTGTCACTAACATGTTACATATTTTAATTTTTTCTTATTTTTATCGTCTGTCTCCAGACAGACAGATGGAACTTAGAATGTAAGCTCCATGAAGGAATGGATTTTTGTTGGGGTCTCTGTTTTTCTTTTTTTTGCTTTTGCTGTATGCATTGAAAATGTGCCAGCACACTGGAGGTGCTCCAAAAATATTTGTTGGGGGCTTCCCTGGTGGCGCAGTGGTTGAGAATCTGCCTGCCAATGCAGGGGACACAGGTTCGAGCCCTGGTCTGGGAAGATCCCACATGCCGTGGAGCAACTAAGCCCGTGAGCCACAACTACTGAGCCTGCGCATCTGGAGCCTGTGCTCCGCAACAAGAGAGGCCGCGACAGTGAAAGGCCCGCGCACCGCGATGAAGAGTGGCCCCCGCTTGCTGCAACTAGAGAAAGCCCTCGCACAGAAACGAAGACCCAACACAGCCAAAAATAAATAAATAAATAAATTTATAAAAAAAAAAAATATTTGTTGAATGAGTCAGGCTCCCTCGTAATCAAGGGGCATATTCCTGAGATGTCTATGGTACAGGAGAAAGAGCACTGGATTCAGAGTCTGCAGTAAGTAGCACTTTGCTTGGCTCATAATAGACAATGACCATTTTTTGGATAAAGAGATGGTGGATGGATGTAGATGATGGGCACATGTTATATGACAACTCTCCTTATCTATAAAATGAGGATGATTATTCATTAAGAAAACAACGTGGAAAAGGTGTGACATCTTAGTTACTCAAGTAGGTAACTTTTTTTCTTGCAGCTAATGTACAGGAAGATGGGACAGGGCAGTAAGAACAGTAGCCATCTAAGACAAGGAAAGAAATCATTTAATCTCCTGTGTAAATGAGAGGAGACAGGAATTTGGGTAGAAGTGCATGTTTTTATTCTGTCTTGTACTGCTGCCAAGTCAAGACGGGCTTTGAGCAGAGAGGCAGGCGGGAGGCAGCCAAGTGGAGCAGGTGAGCCGGGCGCCGGCGTCCAATGAGACCTGAGCGAACAGCTTTCAGATTCACTCCAGCGGCTTCCTTGAACTGAGAGGCAGCGGATTGTCAGGCGAGGTGACGAAAGCCCCTGATAGACGGTCGGGATTTTAGTTCTGGGCATTAAGTCTCAAGGGTAATCCAGCCCCAGCGTTCCTGTTCTTAAATGTGTGCTTTTTGCCACAAGAGATAAAGCCTTCGGCTTTTCCATCCCTTGCGGAGCCTTCAGATTTGTAGTGGGGGCGGTCTGCTCTGTTAAAGCCGAGGTCTTCCCTCCCAGTGCAGCACCAGCAGCTTCGGTGGGCAGAGGTGGGGAAGGACGCTGTGCTCTGGGAAAACCGGGGAGGTGGAGGTGCAGAGGAAAACCGTAGGCCACCTGGACCCCCCAAATAGTAGCAGGCAGGTTTGGGAAGATGTTCCAGGGCCCAGGGACACAGCTCCTCCAGAAGAAATCTCAAATGCCTGTTGGAAGTGAATTGGGGTCTCCTGGCTGAGAAAAGACTTTTCTTCCCACGGTTGCTGCCTCCAGTTGGGAGATCTCAACGTGTCCCAAACCTATACCTAATGCTGTGACGTGCTCAAGAAAATCACCTTGTCTGAGGACCTCAGTCCTTCCTGTGTGTAATGATTCAAGATGCAAATTCTCCTCCTACCAGTAAGAGGCCCCCAGGCTCCCATGGGCCCCAGCAATTGTTCTTTCAGTGTGGACTGCTCTAAATCTCTGTTGCTGCAGGGCCTGTGGGAGGCTAGACAGTAGGCGACCTTTGAAACCAAGCCCCAGGAGCAGTCAGGAAAACCTAAAAAAGCCTGTCTCCTGGAGCTCTGCGAATACAAACTGGCCAGTGTTAGGAAGGGACTTTCCTACCTCTGTTGTAGGAACGGTAAGGCTGCACAGATGTCCCCAGACAGAAAGGAACTGAGAACAGCATTGGGTTGGCTGGTTTCCCACCTGTGATAGACACGGAAACTACATCTCTTACTCTCCAACAAGCAAAACATCTCCCGCTGGGATGTGGCCGATCTGTGGCTCAAAATATAGTTATTTTGTCCATGCCTTTTTATGGTTGTTGGTTCCAAAGACAGCCCATGTTCATGAATGTGCCACCCTAATTTCCACACGATCCCCTCTGTCCTTGAGTCTCTTCCGTGTTAAAATCGTAACAGTGGGAGTGGCTAGCCCTGCAGTTCACCAGCCAGATGTGGAAGGCAAGTGGGGAGAAAGACTGGAAGACAGAAAAAGATCTGGAAACCACATCCAGGTGAAGTGTGAGTAAGATTCCACCCTTATCTAAACTCAGTTTTCTGGCAGTACTACTGAGACCTGGAGCATGGAGAGGAGAAAGCCCAGAGCAGGTTCCAGGGGGTGGGTAGCTGGAGCTGACCCAACTTGGAAGTAGAGAAGGGAAATGCACTCTACTACGTCACTGGATACCCCCCATGAGAGGAGAGGGGACCCAGGCACTAGACTCAACTGTGGGAGTTTTTTGTTACAGAGGGCCAGCTCCCAGTGGGGAGGGGACTCAGGGTCTCTCTCAGAGTGTGGGCAATAATGTGGGCCCTCTTTTTCCCCCTCCCACTGCTCCGTCTGGAATTTCTGTAGAAGTAGTACACTGAGGTTATCATATCACAAGCTCAGCCAAGCTTCTCCCTAACCCCACAGTCTGCCCACCCCACTAGGATCCCATAATAAGAGCTACCATCCACTGATGTGACCCGGATGCCTAGAACAATGCTGGGTACATAAGTGCTTAATAAATATTTGCTGAGTAAATATACCTCATGAACACTTCCTACATGTCAGTCACTGTGCTAAGAGTTTTATGACTATTATTTCTTTTTATTTTCACAGAAACCTTGCAAGGTAAGTACCAACATCGTTTTTCAGATGAAGACATTGAGGCTAAGAGATGTTGAACAAATTATTCAAAATCCTGCCACGTGGTGTAACAGGAAGTTAGATCTGGATCCCTCCTCACATATTTAAAGACAGAGCTCTTCACTACCAATTTTTTTTTTTTTTTTTTTTTTGGCCACGCCACATGCCATGCGGGATCTTAGTTCCCCAACCGGGGATCACACCCATGTCCCCTGCAGTAGAAGCGTGGAGTCTTAACCACTGGACCACCAGGGAGGTCCCATCTTTGCTATAACTTTATACTGCTTTTCTGTCCCATCATCTTTTGGGGGCAGGAACGGGAATTAGAACACGTGAAGGAAGGAAAGACAGAAAGGGAGCTGGATGGTCCCACCCACCACCTGGCAATGGCCTCTTGGAGCTGGAGCTGGGTTCTAGAGGTCCAGGAGAGGTTGTCATGCCTGTTTCCAGTTGAGTGACCTAATTCCCTCAGGTTCTGCCAATCGAGGTGCTCCCTTCCCCCATCACACACACACACCCCCACCCCCCGCCTTAGATCCATCCTTCAGGGAGAATCAGTTGGGAAGGGTGATCTGTGGAAGTCAACTTTCAAATTATGTTTCTCAGATGGCAGACAATGTCATCCCTAACACCCTATCATTTCATTTACCAGTTTTTTTTCCATCCAAGAAAGCCGAGTCTTTATGTCCCCCGATATGCACATCCCAGTGTATGTGTGAGTGTGTCCCTTCAGGGGCATTTAGCCAAAAATATCCACCTGGGATTATGCCAGCAGAGCTTTTAGGCATATCTCCACGTGGAACAAGTGGTGTCAGTACACATAACCATGTGATGCCTTTGATGGGAATATTCTACAAGGAAATGTCACCCCTCCTGGGACTTTCCTGCCTTGAAGCTCCAAGAACAATAAATCAAGTTCCCCTTCAGTCTTCTGGGAAACTTGTCTCATGATCCAGGCTGTGGGCCTTCATGGGCTGGATAATCCAAAAAAACCAATATGCATCAGAAGTGAACTGGAGACGGAGCAGGCTCCTGTTCAGTTTATCCGTGTGTCATTCAATCAACCAGCATGGCCTCAGTGCCTGTCCCATGGGAGGTCTGGGGAAAGGTGTTACGGAATAAATAAAGAAATGTAAGACCCTGCCTTCAGCGTCCTTTTCATCCAGTCAGGGAGACAATCCACGCATGTATCCAGTGAGGCACACAGACAGGGATAGGTGTAAGATAAATATCACAGCCCAAGAAGACTAGAAGTGATCAGGGGCTGGATAAGCCTTCTTAGGGCTGGGTTGCCTGGGAAAGTTTGGGGGAGGGCAGAAACCATCTAGCGCTTGGAGGGGTGGAGCAGCAGAGAGACGTGGGAAGAGAGTTTGTACAACGACCTAAGAACGTTCATTTATCCATCCTCATTCCAACCCAAAAGACTGAGACGGTCACCACCTCTGACTGGCGAACTCACCAGGGCAAATGTTGAGTGCATTGGCTTTCCTACTTTAATCTGCATGACAGGGCACACCCAAAGCAGCGACAGAGGTGGCTGAATTATGTCTTTTAAGGTAACTGTCAACTTATACCAGGAGCTAAACTTCTGACCAGCTTTGTGAAGAGTTGTTGTGATATTTCTAATCCCTCAAACAGCATCTTTATGATGGAAACAAAAATCATTTTGGGCCCAAATCTTTCAGGTTCCCAAACTCTACCCATCACCAGTATTGTTTCTTTTCTGATTGTTATGGATTCACATTTTCCTTCCTACCACTAACTTCTCCCAAGCACCATCACCCTCGGGGCTCACTGCGTACAGATTACTGTGACCTGTCCCACTGTCCCCAGCTCCTCTTTATAATAACTCATTCACTGAAAGTTATGAAAGTGTGCACACCCTTTGATGCATTAATCCCATTTCTCAGAATGCATCATAGCCTAACTTCCCTCTTCTGTTCATTCTTTCATTTGTTCATCCCACGTATATGGGGTGTCCTGCTAGACACTGGGGCTACACAATGAGAAACAAGCCAGTAGCTCGAGGCCCTGCGTGAGGTTTACGATCTGGGAGGTTTTTGGTTTGTTTATCCCCTAAATCCAAACATTTTTGGTGGGGGGGTGGATCTTGGACAAGACAGGTCTGTAGTTCAGGTAGAATATACAATCACCGTGCCACATCATGAAATAGAAGCTTGCTGCCACAAAACGACAGGTGTAGACAGAAAGAGAAAGAAAACGATTCCAGGTCAGAGGTTTTCAAACAGATCACCTAAGCCTCAGGGGTGGGTTAGGGTGGGGTGGGGACACCGAGCAGAGAGAGGAGGGGACCGTGCATCACATGAGGACTGCCATGACCCCAGCACCTCCACCCACCAAGCAGCTCTGCACACGTTTTCCCTGTGACTTTGGGTTTCCTGGTTAGATTTATTTGGACAGAATGTTCTGTGGTTGAAAAAGTTTGAAAACCACTACTTGCCTCAAGTTTCTATATTTAGTCTGAAAACTTTCCAGACTGGGAGGTTTTTGGGATTTTTTTCCCAATTCCCTTTAAATCCTCTAGTTTTATGTTTAATGAATGTGCTTTAATGATACCTGATATGTGTTGGGTGTGTAATTAATGGGCAGTAATATCATGGGCGTGATACGTGACAAAATCTTATAGACTGTGCAAACGTGCTAGAGACTAAAAGTCCTAGAACAATTTTACACAGTACGTGACATGAGGACGGGGTGGAGGTGGGTGGGTACTAGTTTAGTTAAGAACATACCAAAAGCAGCAACAAAAATGTAAGCAGTTCGCAGGAGAAAAACGTAAGCAGTCTGAACAATTTGACATGAATTCTACATGGTATCATTTGGTATTTTATTTAATATTTGCTGAGTTCTCAGAATGTTCTGGATAATCTTTTTTCTCTAATTCTCTTTAGTACCTTGAACCAACAGATTTTACATCTAAACTTTCAATATTTACAAACCACCATTGTGATGATTTCTTTTTACAATATCTGCAGGCCACTTATATTAGTAAATATTTTATTTAAATAGATTTGTTTTGAATTTAAATAAATTTATTTTAAAAGAAAAGTTTTATATCGCTACCTATAAATAGAAGACCAGAAACACTTGCCAAAAATAAGTGGTAACTGTAACTATAAATTCATAATGATGAAAATTGTAAATATTTTTCTCTTACACCACCTAAGATCCCTTTTGGTTCCACCAGGGTTATGAGCATCACATTTTGGGAAACACTTGTTTTAACTCATATTACCATAATACTCAGCCAAGAAATTATAAGGTAAGCATAGCTCCTCTTTGTTCCCTCCCACTTCATCTTACAGGGCCTCTGGTACCCACATACCCACATCCCAACCCCTTTCTAAGCACGTGTCTTGCTCCAAGCTAGCTGAGAAGTAATAGTTGATAATTATTAACTTATAAATCTACTATTTTGCATACTTATAACAGATTATTCATTTTTCAAAACTCAAATACCAGAAGGCTATTGGAATTTAGACATAATGCAAGAAAACTGTACCATTTAATTCCAATCACAGGGCTTCCCTGGTGGCGCAGTGGTTAAGAACCCGCCTGCCAATGCAGGGGACATGGGTACGAGCCCTGGTCCAGAAAGATCCCGCATGCCACGGAGCAACTAAGCCTGTGCACCACAACTACTGAGCCTGTTCTCTAGATCCCGCGAGCCACAACTACTGAGCCCACGTGCCACAACTACTGAAGCCCGTGCGCCTAGAGCCTGTGCTCTGCAACAAGAGAAGCCACCGCAATGAGAAGCCCGTACACCGCAACGAAGAGCAGCCCCCTCTCGACGCAACTAAAGTAATCCCACGTGCAGCAATGAAGACCCAATGCAGCCATAAATAAATAAATAAATAAATAAATTTATAATTCCAATCACATATATTAGGTGATCCCTTAACCACCTACTCATAAACCAGCCCTCGTACTTCCCCACAGGCTCATATTTAGACTTCCCCAAAACATGGAAACTTGCCTAAGATGTATTAAAGGCTTTAGGATTTGACAGATATGGTCTTTTCAAACTGTGATGGCATTCCAGGAGAAGAAATATGGCTCAATCACCTCCTTAGCATACACTTTATTGCAATCCCACCCATAGCTATATTCTCCCCCCACTCACCTAGGAAAGAGGGTGGGGAAGTTGGTATAAGGTCTGAATATTGAATTTATGTCACTCTTGATGGTTGTCCTTGCATATTCTCCCTCTCACATTCCAGAATTCTTCCTTCCCTTGCTGCTCACCAGGAATTCCTCCTCCCAGGGAACTTTGGGAGAGTTGTCACAGATCAGGTTTCTGGGGAAGCGGACTCTAAGATGAGTTTGTGGGCAGGAGGTTTATTGGACAGTGGGAACCACACCTGTGTGGGCATGAGGGAAGCAGAGCTGGGCAGAAGAGAAGGTTGCACTGTGCCACAGTCACAACAGAGAACTTGGCCAGCCCAACAGGAGCCGGGACGGCCCTTCAGAGTTGGCCCGACTGTGGCAAGAGGGTTGGGCCTCCATCCCCCGACACTGGCCAGTCATTGGATGCAGGGATTCAGCTGTAAGTCACCAGCAGGGAGACCTCATGGGGTGGGGGAGTGGGAATACAATGATACCTCAGTCTTGGAGGAGGATCGGGGCAGAGCTTCCACCGCAAGAGTAAACCCACTAGTGCCTTGTTCCCCATTCCCCCCCATGTGGTAACAACATGGAGAAGCCGTGGGGCCTGCTTTCCAGGCCGTTCCTCAGAGCGATGAAACAGAGGCCTGGTGGCTGAAATGGAAGGTAAGAGCCAGGAAGCATAGTGTGTGTGTGAGTGTACGGGGTTGGCTGGGGAGCAGAACACCCACAGAAAGCTTGATATTCCCCTCCAGCCTTCTGCATGCATCCCTCCTCCACTGAAAAAGTGCTGGGCAGGAAACAAATGTGGTCTTGATGCCTAACTGGGTTATCAATCTTGAGATATAGCATTCAATTTTAAAGTTACTTGACCAAAGCCAAGTTACAGATCCTTAGGGAAGCTGACTTTCCAGAGAGGCAAGGACTTTTGGAGGCATGAACTGGGGTGAACTTTATAAGAGAAGTCTCAGGAGTCTTTGGTTGCCCACAGTTAGCTGAGCATTTGCTGAATTGCTTGGCTTCCTTACATCCAGGGAAAAGTTTAAGTGGAGCTGGAACTTCTGGTGCCAAGTCTGAGAAGCCAGCATGAAGAGGAGCTGCCCAGGTCTTAGATTTCTTCTTTGGTCTGCCTTCTTCCCCGAAAGTCAGACCACGAAGGTGAGTGATAAAGCACGGTCACAACCGATGACCTTGATTTCGTTCACTTTGTTCTTCTCGGGAAACACAGAGGAGCCTGGAGTGTTTCTCCTTCCACATCTTCTCATTAAATGCGTCTGACTCAGGTAGGGAGCAGCCCAGCATAATTTTGTGGGGAAAGGCAGTCTTGTGTCCACAGTCTTCGGCCCTTGCTCAGCCACGTGAGAATGACCTTGGGCCCAGGACACTGCCTTACTGAGAGAGCAAGCCACACAGCCCGTGCTGGGCTTGTCACCTTGCGTGGAATTATCTTTTCCTGTTTTAGGCTCAATGAGTTTCTTTGTTCTGCTTAAGCCTGCACTGAATGGCTTCAGCTTTAGTATTTCAGACTCCACGGAAATGGGGTCAGAGTCCTTCAGCTGCCGCAGGAGTGGATGCGCGTAGGCCAGCTGCCCTGTATCACTGCTGGGGGCACCTGCTGGCCTTGATAGCCGTGAGGGACCCATGCACACCACTGGAGCTAATTTTGCTCCTTCTGTTCTCTCTCTCTCTATGTGAGTAAAAGCGTTGTTCCATTCACTGCCGCGCTGTGTTGTGTCTTCCCTGGCAACTGATACCAAGACGCAGTGGGCAGAAGTGTTCGGCCCTCTCTTCCTGGTGGCCGGCACTCTGATGGTCTTCGCTATCCTCCATGGAGCTGGGGTCCCCCCCACCCGGCATGGGGAACGGGTGTGCCATGTTCTGCTGGACACTTTGTAGTGCCCAGTGTCGGGGGTGAAGAGGAAGTAGTTCACGCTGGGCTCCAGTACCAGTAGCAGGGTGGAACCCTCGACATCTTCAGAAGTTCATTGCCATGAGGCCTATTTAAACTGGGATTTCTCCAGATGGGACCGGACATCCTAGGAGGGTCCAAGAGGAGGTCCAGCAGAGGCACCTAGTAACCGTTAGTGACGGCAGCAGGTCGGGCCACATGACTGGAGTCAGCCACCTCCTCTCGATGTGGTCCCTCTCAAATGTTAAGATGTGCTGTCACTTCCAAAGGGAGGTAACCCTTGTGTGGGGAGGGAAGGCGGAGGCGTTTGATTTGGGGTACAGGTGGGTGGGCCATTCCCAGGCATCCACAAGGAGACTGAGCAATGCTGCTCTAAGGGCACAAGGAACTGCAGTCCCTCGTTCTAAATGGATGTTTAACTGGTTGCTTCGGTCGATCAGAAAAGTTCTCCGTGACTGACAGGTGTCAGACTAGCTCACCACACGGTTACCGAGTGCTTCCAGGGTGCCTGGCACCATGCTAGGTCCCTGCGTTTATTCTTTCATTTTATTCTCACAAGTGTCCTCTGAGGCAGATCAGGTTGTTCTCTTTTTACTTACAGAAATCAAAGATCAGAGAAAGCAAAGAATTAGCCACGGACTCACAGACACACACCCAGGAAAAAGCAAAGTTGAGACTTGAACCCAGGTCTGTCTGGCTCCAGCCCAACTCTGCTGGTGGTTAAGAAGCCTCAGTTCTCCTATTGCCACCCTGCACCTTTCACATAAAAGCAACATTAAGGGCTTCCCTGGTGGCGCAGTGGTTGAGAATCTGCCTGCCAATGCAGGGGACACGGGTTCGAGCCCTGGTCTGGGAAGATCCCACATGCCGCGGAGCGACTAGGCCCGTGAGTCACAGCTACTGAGCCTGCGCGTCTGGAGCCTGTGCTCCCAACAAGAGAGGCCGCGATAGTGAGAGGCCCACGCACCGCAATGAAGAGTGGCCCCCGCTTGCTGCAGCTAGAGGAAGCCCTCGCACAGAAACTAAGACCCAACACAGCCATAAATAAATAAATTTAAAAAAAAAAGTTAAAAGCGACATTAAATGGCAACTTTTGATGCATCCAGCATTCTATTCATCTCCGTGCCCAGCTCAGATCCCCTGGGCCCCAACGGTTCACCTCCAGGACAGAGGTTTCTCTGCGTCTTTTCAACCTTCCCAGTCACTCACTGCAGTGTCCTGAGCACAATAAAAACCCAGCAAATTCTGCCAGCTGACTGGCTGCTGTACAAACGAGGCTGAAAGACAAATCAGCCGAGGAGAGAGCCGGTCTGTATTTTCACAAACTGGCAGTGTGTCATTCCACATAAAATGCTCCTATATACCCTGCTTGGTTCTCTGGGCCCAAATCTCCTTTATTTGCTCTGAAAATCTGGATCATTTGCTTGTATTATGCTGATCATTTATTTAAAAAAAAATTTTTTTTGATCCCAGGTGGAAAATGCCACTGGTAATTAAGCCTGTGTCTGTAATTAATTCCTGTAACAGGTATAATTCTTCTCCTTCCTGGTGCAGGCACGCTGGCCCATGTAGACCCGGGTACGAGTGGTCATACCTGTTTATGTACGGCTTGTCCTTCTCCATATTTCACAGATGATAGGATACGGCTCTGCATCTCTTCATGTTAATTCTATTTGAAATACTCCCCACCAACATCTTAGGGCTCTGCCATCTAATAAGTGCAGCCAATTTATTGATAGTAAATCTAGGACAAGACAGACTCACATTGATGTGGGCCACAGGGCATTTAAATTAAACAGGAACTCTCCAGCCATCTGTGTTTTAACTTTTTTATGCCTTGATAATAAGCCCTGTTTAGAATAATTTGCTGTGGAAACTGGGACTTCGTGACTGACAGAGAAAGGCCGGGTATAAACAACCCAAGCAGGCCCCTGAATTTGCGAGAATGTCAGGCGAATTTAGACTCATCATAAAAGAATTCTCAGTGACTGTATTTCAATATGACACTTTTATGGTTTTTTATTTTCTAGTCCATTGCAGCCCCAGAGCCCTGGCATGATTTATATAGCCTGGCAGTGCATAATCTTTTGTATAAGATATACAGGCCTCCGGAGGTTTAATTTCTTTCCTCACCGCCACTGACAGCATTTGTGCTTCCCTTCTCTTCTATTTTCATTTCTAATGAGATATTGGACTTTGCTCAGTGAGAGGTGATATTTCCACATTTGCAGCCTGACAGGCTAAATCACCAGATCTCAGTGGTGAGGATACAAACCCATTTAAACTGTGTCAAAATATTCATGGAGCCCCATTGATTTGGGCAACGGTTATTAGGAAGCTATTTGGAAAGTTCAGGTTTAATTTTTGGAGCTTTCTGCTGCAAAATCACTCAGTTACATCACAGAGAAAATGGTATCAAAAGGAGAAAGAAGAGTGAGGGGTGTGGTGTGTAGCATTTATTTTGTTGGGATTATTTTTAGTACAGAGATGACCTTTGTTAAAAAAAAGAAAAAAGAGAGAGAGAGCGAGCGAGCGAGAGAGTCTTGCAATGAGGCATTTGGTCAATGCATGGCATGAAGCAAAGTAAATTCTTCTGATTGCATACAAATGAATAATATGTCAAGCTATTGAAATGTTTTTTAAAAAGCAACAATGAACACAACTGACATAGGAGATTAATGCTTTGCATTGCTACACTGACTTTTACCTCTGCCTTTGATCTTAAATCTAGCTGAAACTATTGCGACAGGAGTTTAGCTTCTAAGTGGGATGGGTTCAAATAGCCCTGGTTCACCTAGAATTCAGAAATATCACAGAAGAAAATTCCCGGGAACAGTAGAGGTGACTGGCTGCCCCTGTGAGGAGCTGTCGGGATAGAAAAGTAACAAATGGCCCAACTGAGGGAATTTGGGAGCTCCCAGTAGAGCGCAGCAAATGCACATGCTGAGGGGGCCCTTGAAATGAGGCCACTGCGATACAGTGTTGGGATGTCTCTGGACCCTACAAAAGAGCAAAGTCCTTTGATGGGACCCAGCACATTTGACCTTTAGACAGTAAGGTCATTTGCAATAGTTGCTTGATTTATGATCCGGGACTTTATATGAAGTTCATATTTACTAGGGTTCCCGAGTTCACAAGGACCTCATTAAATGGCACACATAACATATATACACACACAGGGGGAAATCAGTTTGGCAATTTGTGGGCGATAAAGTGTTTTCTGTAACACTTTACAATAAATGGACATTAATGAACGCTCAATTACAGCGGAACTCCTACGGAACAGCACATTACATTCACATTAATACCAAATGAGTTCGTTGTGAGGCATGCCATTGCAGCAAATATCACAGGAATTGGTGCAGAATCAGGAAATACACTGCAAGTAGACCCGTGTGGTGTGAAGCGACCACTCATTCACATGGCGAGCCACTCACATGCCAGTCCTTTCTGGCCTGGCTTGAGTGAAAACTCTGGTGCCAGGAGTCTTGCAGAGTCCTCTGAGAACACGACATTTCTATGCTTACACACGTGAGAACTTCTCAGAACCCAGGATCCACAAAATCCCCAAGGACTACTGCTTTGTGAGTTCTCTGATAACAGGGCACCCTCGACATGGGAAATGTACTAAAATTTGGTGAGAAATTCAGGGCAGATGTAAATTAGAAATTCTTGGAAGTAAAGATTGTTAAACAGTGGAACAAGCCACTTGAGGAGTATGGTTTAAGGACAAGCTTGGCATGCAACGGACTTCCTCGTGACTCCCTCCTCCTCCAGGGCCCAGGCCTTGACCTCCATGAAAGAATCCAAGAAAATTCCCAGCCCAGGAGCCGTTAAGTCATCTCCAGAGCAGCAGAGCCCCGTAGCAACCTCTCTCGCTCCAGAGAAGTTCCCAGTGTGCCAGTGACTCATGACACTACCAAAACAAAAAAAGCCCACGTGTCCTCTTGGGGCAGATTCATAAATACTGAAATATAACCCCAACATTACCCATGGCCAGGATACCAGGAGGCATGAGAAAAGAAAGCCCTGTATTATTGTCAGACGTCATTCCGTTAGGAGGCAGCCTGGCTGGCACAGCCTCCGGAACCAGGCCTGCGGGGTGGGCATCCCAGTTCTGCTACCCACTGGTTAGGTTATTCCACCTCGCTAAGCCTCAGTTCTCTTAAAAGTAAAATGGAGTGACAGTATGGCTTCACAAGGCTAGTCGTGAGGTTTATGTACAATACTATTTTAAAATACTGAACATGCAGCGTAATCCCGGGCACCTAGCAAGAACATCGAGTGCACTGGCATAACTAATATAACCTCACCCTCCCCTTCTTGTTCCTTCTCCCCGCTCCTTCCTCATTCCAGCTGCAGTCTTCCCCGTGGCCCAGCAGAGTGGTACCAAAAACACCAAAAACAAGGTGGCTTTCAAGGATTGTGCTGGAAGCAGAGAAGATGGTTGAGGGATGGAGAGCCAAGCTCAGCTACCATCCCAAGTGTAAATTATCAGAGAGCTTCTTGCAAATATTTAAAAGAGCAGGTTTATCCTAACTGCTAGTTCCAAATTATCATAGACCACAGAGTCTACATTTCTTTGTCCCATTTTCTGGTCCTCCTGTGTTTTACTCCTGCTGTGGGTATTTTATGCAACTCACCATTAGCTGGCATGCCTGTGTTGAGATGCAGGTGGTCTTCCGTACCCACGGATACAGAGGACCAACTGTACTCACTGCTCTACATCATTTTATATAAGAGGCTTGAGCATCTTCAGATTTTGGTGTCTGAGGGGGCTCTTGGAACAAATCCCCCGTGGATACCAAGGGATAACTGTATACTATTAGTTCAGTATTTATGAGCACTTGCTGAATACAGGTTCTGCATTAGGCGAAACAGCAGATAAAGGACTGAATCAGAGATGGGCTCTTTACTCAAGAAACACATTATCTAGTAGATGAGATAAGACTGCCTCTGAATAAATTTGCTCCTTACTTGGGGTTCCCAAGGAAGAATTCACTAGTTTATATTTGTTCATGTGATTAAGGCAGTGATTTGCTAGTAAATTTTAACAACCAGCTCTCAGCATAGGGGCAAGGGGTGTGAGGGGAGGCTGCGTATATATACTTGTGCATGGGTTTATTGGAAATTTTACTGATTTGAAGGATGCATAGCACATAATTTACAAATAAAAATAAAATGAGCAAACCTATTGTAATTCCACATACTCAGAGGCTTTGCCAATTTTTCATGAACTCTTGTGTCCGTCACCATCCTGGGTTGCAAGTGATGAATGAAGTGTAGTTCTGACACGAATAGTGGTTGATATTTTCATTTACATTAATGAGTAGGACAGAAGTGGAAAATGAAGACATATGTCAGAACTATATTCGTTCGTTAATGACATGAGTGACTTCTTTGCTCAATCAGATAATGGTTTTTGAATACTGGAAGAATATTTCCTCAAAGTTTTGTGGTAGTCACAATGTAACAGCTATAGACACAGCACACTTATAAGCGTAATCTGCATTATTAATTTTTTCTCCAACCCTTTCATAAGTCTAGATAGTCCATGAAACAATAAACCAAGTGCTGATCTGCAGTATTTGCTGATTTCCATGGTGTAAATACACCTGCCGTGGTCAGTTTCAAGCTGCCAAGATGATGTTACTGAATGCAGAACTGGGATAAGACACAGAGTAGCCCACCACTGTATAGCATTTCTGCCATACAGATCCAACAGACGTAAATAACCTCAATAGCACAGATAATAGTAAAATAATTAGGAGTTGATGAATTTGAGTATTTATTATTTTTGTTTTTAATATAATTATTTTACTGCAGGTGTTCCATGAGCTTTCTTTCTAAGTCCCAGTGGGTCCTCACAGATCTGCCCCATCCTCTTCAGAGGCCGCCTTTCAGCAAGTGTCAGCTGAGCGCAAAAGCAGATTTGTGGTGCTGCATCCCTCACATCTGACCCTCCCTGGACGCCCCAGGTGTCTCCCAGTGACATATCCTCCAGGAAGGGGGTCTGCTGCTTCCTTGAAGGCAGCATTTTCCTGGGGCCTCTGGAGGGCTTTGTTCCTGAGCAGTAGTTTGGCATATATTTTTATTCTAGAGTATTTTTCTTCTTCCTCTCCTCTCCTTCCCACCTCTTCATCACAAAATTGTATTATATGCCTAATTCTTTTGGAAAAGAGAGAGCAGCATGAATATCATTTCAGATTTGGGCCTTTCTCCTAAGTGGTTATGTTCTTCTCTGAAATACTTGAGAGCAGAGCTGGAAGAGGTGGAGCCTGGGGGAGGCCTGCAGGGAGGAGGTGGAGACTAGGTCAGCTGCATCACAAGCAGATGTCTGGGACAGAGTCCAGGGCCTCCTGCCAGCTCCCTGCCAACCCCTGATCACCCTCACCTGACCCCACCCCCACCCCCAGCTTTTTCCACGCATCACCTGAGCAATTACTTAAAATGCAGGTTCCCGGGCCCCACCTCACACTTTCTCCATTTCTGGGTTTGGGACCCAGGAGTTTGCTTTTCAACAAGCTCCCAAGTCATTTTCACGCATGTTCAAAATAGACCCTGTGCCTGGAGACAATCTGACTTCCGGTTTCTTTGTAATTTGGGAGATTTTCACATGGCAGGTGAAGATGGCTCTTATTGGTTCTCTAAGAATCAGGCACCTTCAGGATTGGTGAGAAATTAATAGTACAGAATGATGGAACAATTCTATTTATAGGCCAAAATAGCAGATAAAAGTAAGAAAAGCTGGCCTAAGTGACAGGAGAAGGCAATAATCAATATCGTAACATACAACAATAATGCAGCTGGTCCCATAAAGCACTCCCACCCAGAACTGCCTATTGCATACTTAGTGTCCTGTCGTAATGATGCCCACAGAATGCAACGTGCATTAACCAGGGCAAAGCCTCTTCAATGCTGAATATTCTGCCACGTTGCAGGCACATTTATTTTGTTTGAAAGAAGAATGGTCCTGTTGCCAAGCCATCAGATGGTAAAAAGAGATATATTTGATGGATAATAAAAAAGGGTCTGCCACAGCCTCACAAAATATGTTTCTAATGTAAATGCATCTAGTACGTGCAATTCATACCTCTGATGTGCAGATACCTGCAGAGAAAGGCAAGTCAGTCCTAAGGGAGTCGTGGAGGGTGAGTCAGGAGTGTGGCCGGAGAGAAGGAGACCATTAATTTTAACAATAACAAACAACAACAAAAATGCCACTCGGCAAACATCACTCACTTTTTCTCAGCCTGTTCCTGTGATACAGATTGACAGCCCTTTTAATATGAAATAAATCAGGCAGGAGAGGGAGTGTCTGGAAGAACACACAGATTGAGGGCTGACTGACAGAATGCCCCCAAACACGCTCTGTTTGCATTTGCCTTTGAAGCAGCTAACTTGAAAGGATGTCAGGTGCTTTGAAAGGCTGTGAGGATGCGTTTTGAACCTGGAGGACGAGTGTGATGTGCTTACGGGGGTTGGGGGGGGCTCCTTAGACGCTGGAGCCCTGCTGTGCACCTGCAGGAATGCAAAGCAAGCAGACCCTGCAGGTACAAGTGGCCTTTTCAATTTCCCTCCCACATCTTGGGGTAGAAAGGCATTTTGTCTCATATCTGGTTTCATACTTAGTTAGGACCAACCAACTGTCCCAAGCCAGTGTGCTCACACTGAAGCATTAGGGTCTAGTCACTTCTCACCAAGAAAACTGCCTGGTAATGAGCCGCGTCACCTTTCAAGTTGTGCGGTCAGTGGACATCCCTGTCAAGCACACCCCCGCCTCGGTCCAGCCTTCAAGGTGCTGACGTCCCTTTGGTTAGCTGTCTCCTTGGATTTCCTGGACTGCCCAGTGTTCGCGGTTATCCTGCAAAGCAATACTGGTACCCATGAGACACCCAAAGTCCGTTTCAACATCTCCCACGGCCCAGGGGGAAGTATTTCTGCTCTAAGGCAAGAAAATGCTTGCAAGGTGTGGGGTGAATTGGGACTAAGCGTGGAGGAAAAATAAGAGAACAAGGCAGGAGGCAAACACAGAAAAAGTAAGCAATGCTGGAGGCGTGTCTCTATCCCCGACCATGCCCCACGCACACCCTCCTTAGCACCTTTGCCCTCTTCTGAGGGGAGACCCTGCCCAGCCTTCGCACTCACTGGGTATCAAATCCACAGGCTTACTCAACTAACCTGGCTTTGTGATCATTCAGCCAATAGAAGCTGAGCATCTGTGAAGTGCTGGTCACTGTCCTGGACGCTAGAGCTAGAGTGATAACTAATTCAGACAAAGCTGCTCCCCTCATGGAGGAGAGAGGAAACACAAAGCACTAGGGTGCTGAGCTGGAAATGGTCTCCAGCGCCTCCACATGGGACCGAAACACCTGCTTAGAGCACCCACTTCATGGGGCTCTGGTGAAGATGACAGGAGATGAGGCAGTGCATGCAAATGTTTTACACGGTGCCTGGCACAAGTCAGCACTCAAGAAATGTTAACTGCTACTATTATTTTCAAAGACTTGGGATCATTTTCAGGTGGGATGGGAATATTGAGTCAGGTTCTCAGGGCCATTCTGAGCCAGTGTGCCCAAGTCTCTATGATGTCAGGCACCAAAAGCGTTCTAGTACAATTATAAATAACTTACTTTCCCAGCAATTAATCAGCGGTATAAGATTGCCAATACATATCATTGCCACATTATGACACACTGCTTCACACAATCAGAATGCAGAGAAGAGAGGGGGCCATTTGTAGCTGATCTGATTTAACTCAAATCAGCTCAATCAATTGAAAGTCAGTGGGAGTTTTGCCTGAATAAAAGTCAAGACCAATTATCGAAAGGTGTAATAGAACAAGGGGATGTTTTTGAAAATATTAAATCTTATAGTAATTTTTCACAGTAGCACTTCTATAATACAGGAAATACGTTGTTCATAAAGGTTTTCTGTCTAGTCCTTTATTTCAAGAGAGTCTATCTGCATCTTTTAATTTTTTTTTTTTTTGGACAGATGTAGGAATAGGGTAAAAAGTACAAAATGGCTAAACTAAGATATGTATCTAAAGCTGAAATGGGGTAATAAGAAGACAAAGACTTTTCACTAACTATCAATTATGTTATTAACTTGTATTATCTGTTCCTCTCCGGTAGCCAGATACAAGGCAGATACCGGAAAGGTCCATAGCCTAATTTTAGCCATCAGATTTCTCCTCCACCTTATAAGTCTACATGTGCTTTGGAGAATGCAACTGAATCATAACACTGGCTTAAACATGTTTTCATTTGGATAATAAATCTACCACTAAAAAATAGTTATTCTGTATATTTCAGAGCCGACATTGTCTATGGGCTGCTTGCTGGTTTTGTATCATCTGCGGACCTACTCCCTTCAAGTCCCTTCAAAATGTCAGTAAGCAACGAGAGGAAAAGGCTAACTTCAACCCGCCAGCGATCTTTCACTGGCACCAGCTACTGCGTCTTTTCCTCTCCAGTCTCTGAGCCTGTTTTGTACCTGCTGGCTCATCACCACCAAGATTTTCAATGGCTCCAACAGAATCATTTGAATTTTGAAACATCTTGGTCAAAAGACATTTACAAAAATATTTCACATGTCTGACCTGGTAGGTATACTTTCAATTTGGAGGGAACAAAAAGCAAAAATGCTTGGTAGACTGTAAATAATTTGAGAGCAGAAGTCATATCTTTTATTCTTCATACCCTTCACCATGTCCTGAACTTATGAATTCTCCAATAAGTAAGTGCTCTGTAATTGGTAAATTACCAAGAAGTTAAATTGCTTTGTCTAGACAGAGAGGATTGATTTAGGCTGTGTGAGTCAAGCTGACGAAGTTACAGTTCAGATTCTATGCACAAGTGGTAAGTAATAATAGTTCCTGACATCGAAGCTTGTATATAATCTACAACAGGTCTTTAACTGGTCAAAAAGAATTAACTGAAGCTTTGCAGTGAGTAAGAGGTTCTTGAAATTTGCCCAAGATACAAAGTTAGGGAGAGGGCAGGTTTTGTACAACAGACTTGTGGCTTTAATCAGTTTAGAGAGGGGTTTGCTAGTTGATAAGAAGGTATAGTAGCCCAGGGTCCTAGAAAAATGGAGTCTGAGGCAAAAGCTTGTGTGCTGAGACTTTGCTAGGAGGTGCAATCCCAGGAAAGCAAAAGTGAGGGAAAGGGGAGTAAGTCGGGGAAGGAGATGAGATATCAAGCTGGGCTCCACTGAAGTACATGCACAACTAACCGCTCAGTGGAGCAGATAGTCTTCAGAGAGGCCATGTGAATGACTGCATCCCAGGCAGTCCGCTGGGGCTGGGGCTGGGGCTGGGTCAGGAAGAATAATTTATCCACTGACTCCTGCACCTCAGTGGTCAAAGTTTTGTTTCCCAGGGTATTAACCCCATGTGAAGAGTAATTTTATATATCAACTTGGAGAGTGTTTTGTTTCTTTTTTCTTTTTTTTTTTTTTTGGTCACGTGGCTTGTGGGATCTTAGTTCCCAGGCCAGGGGTTGACCCTGGGCCCTCAGCAGTGAGAGCCCTGAGTCCTAACCACTGGACTGCCAGGGAATTCCCAACTTGGAGAGTGCTTTTGGATGCGACTAACATTTAAATCAGTAACAGCCTGCTGGCCTTCAGACTGGAACTGCACCGTCAGCTCTCCTGGGTCTTGAGCCTGTCTTGGATCAGCCCACACAGAGATTTTGGACTCGCCAGCCTCCATAATCAGATGAGCCAATTCGTTTATCTCGCAGACACACACACACACACACACTCACACCCATATCCCACTGGTTGTTTCTCTTGAATACCCTGATGAACACACCCCTGTATTTCCAAGCTGCAAAGACGCAGATTGGGGTTCCAAGTAGTATCATGCATCAGTGTCCACAGGGCAGCTCATGGACAGGCATGAGGCAGGCACTGCTGGTTACGTCCATAAAAGACAGTCACTGTGGCAACCCAGGCAAAAGAAGTGGCCAAGGGCTGGGAGATAGTTCAGGCAAAAGGATCTGAGGTGATGCCTAAGGATAGTGGAATGATGTGGAGAGAAATACCTCGACCAGGTTCTGATTCTAGAAAGGCATGTTTACAAAGCTTCCTAGAGTGGCCTTACGGATAAAGTGAGGAAATGTGTACTCATTTACAGTGGGGTAAATTTTCAAATAACAAGACAACATATACTCAAAGCGTACCCATGGTTTACGGCCACTCTCTAGATGTCTGACTTTGAGACAGTTATTTAACTCCTTTAGTTCTTGGTTTATTGGTTTTTAAAGTGAGAGCATTGGATTGATGATGCCCAAGCCTTCTTTCGGCTCTAAAACTTCTCTTTTTTCTCTACGATTTGGACAAAAACGTAGAAATTTGAAAATTATACAAATCTGATGCATTAAATGTCAGAATCAGAATTTTAAAATATTTCATTAACAGAAATAAAGGACCAAAATCAATATGATGAAATTTAGCATAACTAAATGTCAAGTCCAACAGTTGGGTCCACGCAATCTTTTTCACAAGTGCGGATTAGGGGAGATCTGGCTCGAGAGTCATTTGCGTTAAACAACAACAACAGCCAACCTTGGGATTTGTGTTGACCCCAAAGTCTAATGAATCAACTATTAAATAAGCATGTACTTATTGGGGTTCCTTCACTGAAAGAGAGGTTGGGTAAGATGGATCAGAGGAACTCTGATGATCCGTCTGAAGATTCCAAGCTTCATTCCCACGTATCTCTTCCCCTTAGCCTTTGTCTCAGTACAATCAGATTGTGGCACGGGGCACAGTCACCACAAGGTCAAGTGCTCCTCTAGGATTTCAGTGGGATGACTGAATAGCACAAGGTCACTCAGAGAGCCTCCCAGCTTTTCCTTCTCCTCACGCTCAAAGGGCCATTGTTCTGGATTGTGGCTCCCCTGCCTGGTATATAGTCACCTAAACACAAAACTCATAGCCAGAAGGCAGCTTCGGGAATCCTCACTCAGCTCTTCAAGAGTTATAGGCATTAAAAGGTGGTCCCCCCGTACTTCCCTGGTGGCGCAGTGGTTGAGAGTCTGCCTGCCAATGCAGGGGACACGGGTTCGAGCCCTGGTCTGGGAAGATCCCACATGCCGCGGAGCAGCTGGGCCCGTGAGCCACAACTACTGAGCCTGCGCGTCTGGAGCCTGTGCTCCGCAACAAGAGAGGCCGCGATAGTGAGAGGCCCGCGCACCGCGATGAAGAGTGGCCCCCGCTCGCCGCAATTAGAGAAAGCCCTCGCACAGAACGAAGACCCAACACAGCCAAAAATAAATAAATTTATAAAAATTGTTGCTGTTCTTACTTTAAAAAAAAAAAAAAAAGGTGGTTCCCTGGAGTGCTCCACCACTCTGCTGACTGGTACCAAATCTATCTTAAAGTTGGAAACATGATCTAGGTGGGGATGGGCTGTGATTTAATGCCATCCAAGTACTATAGGGCACACTTCTTAAAGCAACCGTTGTAAATTATCTGTGGCTAATTCTGCTGGTGGATGGAGGGCATGGGATATTCTCAAGTACAAGAGCCCAGCTTGTATCTAATAATTGTTATATCTTCTCTGAAATTTACTGCCGATGTCTCAATTTTAACAATTTAAATAACAAGCTTAACCAAGTGGAACGACGCTCAGGCAGGCTGGCGCTCTTGATGAAAGCAGGACAACTCTTAATGTCTGAGTGCATTTTTACTTTGACATGAGCAGTGACACACAGAGATGAAATCTGGTTAAAGTGGCAGCCTTCTCAACACCATGACAGCTTCTTAGGCTAAGCAAAACAATTTCAAGAGAGTGCACACATATACTTGTTAACTTTACTCCGGTAGACTGATTAGGGACAATGCTTATGAATATGATAATCAGAGGTGGGAGCGGGAAAGGTAAGCTAAAGGGGCTAGGTAATTGGCATGCTGCTTTCTTCATTTTTAATGGACCGCTCTGTAGCCTTAATCTTTGGGCGCATCAGTTAGTTTAGAAAACAGGTGGATCTCCTCCATGCACCAGGTATTACTGATGAGCGCACGTTTTTAGTTTACCTGCTGTTGAACTGCTGTTGATACTGTGAGTGGTCAGAGATGATTTCCTGTAGATTATACTCTCATTACCCTTTCGATGCTCTTTACTCCATCCCCTGAAAAATTCCCCCAATTTCAAAAGATGTTTCATGCCCAAAGTTACATATCACATGCAAATCGAGGCCTATTTTGAATATTTGTGCCCTTGGCAGTCCTAACACAAGGCTGTGCTGAGAACTTGCAACATAACTAGTAGAATTTCTCCCAAATTGCAGGGTCTTATAAAAGAGTGAAGAGACTACCCTGTGAGCTGAAAGCCTTTGTTAAAGTCACTTAACCTTTCTGGACCATTGTTTCCTCCTCAGTAAAGCAAAAAAATGGATCATAACACCAAGTTCCTTCTAGCTCCACTGTCCCATGATCTTATGCTCCTCTTCTCAGGGCAATTAAAACTAATTCAAATTCACTTGCATTATTTTAAGCTAAATATTGAAAGTCTTAATAGGGTACCACCACTTTATCAAACAGTTTGGCAGTCTCTAAAAAAGTTAAACGTACACCCACCATATGACCCAGTCAATGCACTTCTAGGTATTTACCCAAGAGAAATGAACCTGAGGTCTACATAGTCTTGGGCACAAATGCTCATCGCATCTTTATTTGTAATACAGGCAAGGCTCATTTTATTGTGCTTTGCGTTATTGCACTTTGCAGATATTGCGTCTTTTACAAATTTAAGGCTTGTGGCAATCCTGTGTCAAACAAATCTATCAGCGCCACTTTCCCAACAGCATTTGCTGACTTCGTGTCTCCATGTCTCATATTTTGGTAATTCTCACAATATTTCAAACTTTTTCTTTATTATTATAGTTGCTATGGTGATCTGTGATCAGTAATCTCTGATGTTACTATTACAAAAAGACTTACGACTTGCTGAAGGTTCAGATGATAGCATTTTTTTTAGCAATAAAGTATTTTTTAAATAAGGTATGTACATTGTTTTTTTAGACATAATACTATTGCACACTTAATAGACTCCAGCAAAGTGTAAACATAACTTTTATATGCACTGGGAAACAAAAAAATTCATATGACTCACTTTATCCCGATATTCACTTTATTGAAGTGATCTGGAACCAAACCTGAAATATCTCCAAGGTATGCCTATAGCCCCAAACTGGAAACAACCCAAATATGCATCAGCAGGTGAATGGATAAATAAATTGTGCTCTATCCATAGGATGGGATACTACTCAGCAATAAAAAGGAATGAACTGCTGATACACTCAATGACACAGATGAATCTCAAAATAATGTATGCTGAACACAAAGTGTATATACAGTATAATACCATTTATATAAAACTCCAGGAAATCCAAACTATAGTGGTAAATAGCAGATCAGTGGTTGGCTGGGGAAAGGGTGGCGAGGGCATGAGGGAGGGATTATAAAGGGTCACAGGAAACTTTTGAGGTGATGGATATGTTTACTATCATGATAGTGATGATGGTTCCATGGGTGCATACATATGTCAAAACTTTCAAAATGTACACTTTAAGTATGTACAGTTTATTGTGTGCCAATTACATCTCAATAAAGCAGTTTTTAAAAACAAAAAGTCTAAATATTATGCATATACCTTAATTCCAACCCTAAGAATTTATCACAAAGAATCAGAAGTGTGTGCTAAGATGTAGAGTATCAGGGCATTCACTGCAGCACTATTCATATACATATATGGAAACAGCCTAAATGTCTAAAAGAAGATAATTTATTAGGTAAAGTGTAGCACATCTAAGTGTTGGGATGTGATACAGCCATTAAAAAGTCATACTGCAGACAAAATATTTATTGTCATGAAAAAATGTGATCTATTTCTACATTAAAAAAAGCAAAGCACAAAACAACATGTATAGTGTAATGGAGCTATATTAAAAGTCTATGTTGGAGTTTGATAATTAATCACACTTCTCTCATTCCCTCAGAATTAGAAACCAACTGAGAAATGGACTAAAGAGTCAGAGAGATGAAGAGCAAAACACCAGCTTTGTTACTAAGAGTTCTGATTGGGAAAATGTAGCTTAGAGCTAAGGCAAAGTGGGCTTCCTACTCTTTTCCTCTGTGAACTATCCTGACCCACTAAGCTCCTTCCTGCGAGGGAAGGGCCAGCCCTGTAAGCCTATCCCTGGGAAGTGCCTCTCAATCCCAGGCCACAGGCAAGTTGGGCAGGGCTGTCTGACACGTTGCAGGCTGCGAGCATCCCTAGTCCCACCCATTAGATACCATACTATCCCCCAAGCAGTGTGACAACAAAGAACTTTCCCCACATATTTCTAAATTCTCCCCCAAACAAGGGTAGTGGGGCTGCCCAGCTGAAAGCCACCAGAGGTATTGAGGATAAGCTAATATGAAATCCTTGAATCTCAGAGTGGAAGGGGGATACTTAAATAATTTCCCTAATCTCTTTCCCACCCCAATAATTCCTCTTCCCATGAGTGTAGGGGAGTAAGTGAGGCAGCAGAGGGAAAGGTGGAAGTACTCTGCCTGATACTTCTTTAGGGATGGAGTTCCAATCTAATTGTCCCAGGTGAAAACACAAGGAGAAAAAAAGGAATGTTTCCCCTTGCAATCTACATGTCTCTATAATGGTAAAGAAAACCATCTGGAAGGACATATACCGTGCTGCCATAATGGCCACCTTGCTTGGCGGGGTAGCGGGACTGAGAGAAACAGGAAGGACTATAGGTGATTATTTTTCTTCGGCTCTTTCTATTTTTAGTTTTCCAAGTTTTCTGAATATATGACTTTTGCTACTGGGGAGGGAAGGGAAGAGAAGCCCCTTTTTAAAATTTAAAAAAAAAAAGTAAACTAAAAGGAAGGAGAAGTCCTGAGCTTTCCAGAGCCACAGTGCTGGGCAGTATTTGACCTGAGACCCCTCTCCCTGCTTCATTCTTCCTAGGTCATTGTCATATATTATGTGAAGATGCCATTTGGGGACACATTGCCCAACATCTGTTAACAGTATTGCCCTGGAAGTGTCCAAAGTGCTCCGTAAACAGGATTAGATTCTGCTTTTACCTTTCCTTAGCTGATGAAGAACGTTGCATGAAATGACTTTTCTAGAATAGCCGCCACTTAGAATCCCCAGGGATCAACATTCAGGCATGCCCTGGATCAATCTTCTCAAATTGACCAAACTAACGCCTCATGGGCTTCAATCTATTACAAAACTAAAATCACAAAAAATTGTAGATATTTGAATAGCTCAAGTTGGCGACATCAAAAACTACAATGCAATGTCATAGTGCTGTCCATAATATAATGACACGATTTGTAAGATATTAATTTATAAAGCTCTATCAGTAGCTTTGTCCTATAATAGGAAACAAAGTTGTGTGAAAACCGTCTGTACCTCTACCCACAGTCTCGTTTGAAGAGACGTCAAAAGCCTAGGCTGAGGCCCTCTTTGCATGCACAGCTGGCCCTCACAATCCCTTCACACTCCATCGTGCCCCAGTGTTCTCCCAGAGGCAAACTCCAGCTATCATCACAGACTCAGTCCCGATGGCAAGCCCAGCACTTGGAATGGCAGAGATTCCGAAGAAAAGGTGGGGCACATTGCTAAAAATGCAGCCTAGCAGTGTGGAGAAGCCCTCCCGCCAAGTCCCCTGACCACCACCCTCCTACACACATAATCACCTACCAATTCAGAATTTTTGCAATCAGAAAAATAAAAGTTTCTTTAAATTAATGGCTTTTCCACTTGTGGTTGTAGCCAATCCCATAGAGACAATCTGAAACTATCCAAGGCCTAAAAACAGTCTTCATAAAGTGTTGCTCTTAGAAATTCTGGCCAGCTTACCCCACAGGGACCTCACTGGCTCTGGGCTCTCGTGAGTCTTCTGTGAAAATGTTTCACCCAAACAGAGACTCTTCTTATTGAAAGGGTTGAAGCCCAGCCTCATTTGCTGGTGTGCTGACTGAGTTTCTGTCACCTAAGTCATTGACACCTTCTCCCTGAGCCATGTGCTTCAAAATGCCTGACCCCAGCCCCTCCCTCCAGGGAGTAAGGCAGGAAAAAAAGGTAAAAACCACACACTGAATTCTGCTGGGCAAGCACTAGGCAACCAGAGCACTATATTCTGGATCCAAGCCTCGGGTTGGCCGGAGAGAACCTTGGAGCCAGAAGTAGATTGGGGATGCATAGATGCTGGGAACTCCATCAGGGTTTTGCCAAGATTTTCTACACCAATCTATGGTAAGAGATATATTTTATATTGTGATCCAGTATACCTATAGCTGCAAGTGGACACAGATATAAACATATAACTGAACCCAGCTCCTAGAATTCAGCCCCACTAACTGCCTGCTAAGGAATAGCCATTTAATAACTGTTTAACGAACAAAGCAAAATCAAACCTTAGTGAAACAATACGTACCATCACCAGGTGCAATGCACTCTGATATTTTCTATTCTGTTCTAGTCTCCATTTCTTAAAAAGGTAACAAGTCGCAATCCACTAAAGTGATGTCACCACCACTAACAGCCTTGTTCTGATAGGACTTCTGTGCATTGCCTGTCCCTCACTGAAGATTACTGAAACTCGTCATGTGGGAAGCAGGGGCTTGGGGACACTGGAGGCAAGCAGAATGACACTGGGATGTAACCAGGTCGGGCAGAGAAAGACTGTTGGAGGGCGGGGCAGCTGCGATGCTGGCCGAGGGCGAAGGCACTACTCTCTGGGTGAGACCTATGTCTCGTCTCCCCGCCCCCGTCCACACACTGCCACCGCCCCCTCATAGGAAACCATTCTTCACACCCAGGAAGGAAGATTTTGCAAATGGAGTCGCAAGTCAGGCTGGCTTCACTTAGGTATCACTTGAAGGACCAGGAAGGGGAAAAACAAGGGTTGTTTAAGCTGCTGGGAAAACCACGGAGTAACCTGGTAAATGAGAAATCCACTCAGACCCACAAGGAGCACAAAAGTGAGGAATTAAACAACTCTGTAAATAAAGGGATCATTACTCTCAATGCATTAATACACACTCAAGACCTATTGAAAACTTCCCATTTCAAGATGAATGAAGAGCATTAGCTGCTCATTCCCCAAGCTGGATGGGCTGTTTTCACAGCCCAGTGCTGGGGGTCTGAGGCCTGGGTCAGCAGGGGCTGGCCCAGGTGGCGCGCTGGTGGAGCAAGGTCGGGGACCCAGGAGGGGACGGTCCCTGCATTTCTGCTATGGTGAAGGTTGTAACCACAGCCCCGTTTTTCACTAAAGGGATGTGCCCATTGCACACCTGATGAAGTCGGGAGGAAAGTTCTACGCCAGTGCATTTGCCTCCTCCAAGTTTCATCATGATTCACCAAATAAGCATAATTGCCCTGTGTTTAAGAGGTGCTGGGAACAGGGGCACTGCTGGTAATTGCCTAATGGGCGGGCGAAATGAGGTGTGAGGCACATTGGTGTGAAAAAAGCAATAGCCACAAGTTTATTAACACTGAAAATTAAAATAAGCTCAGCCCCAGCCAGGCAGTCCTTGCTGAAATGAATCCCATTATCCCTCTAATGGCTGCACAGGGCTCAATTGGATGCCACCCAGGGGGTAGAGAGGCCTCAATACAGGTCACCTCTCTGCCAGCTTCGGGAGCTGCAGAGCCTCTGGTTCACTGATGACTGTCACTGAGGAAACAGAACACCCCCTGCCTCCCCTCCAGCTCCTCCAGCTCCTCCAGCTCCTCCAGCTCCACTTAAATCCATGGGCAGGCGCTTGAGGAGCTGTGAAAGGGGGAAGCCGATGAGAATTATATGCCGTTCTGATGTGGGTACCTTTTTAAATAGTTGCTGATTGGCATTTGCGAAGACACACTGTAGGGTTCTGGAACTGAATGTTACCGGGTCCACCAGAGGGAAGTCAGGGGCCCTGCCTGGGGCTCAGCAACTTGCCTTGCCTTCTTTTATGCACCTTGATCATATTATCAAATATTTATAGATGCCCAGTGCTAGGAGAGTTGCCCTTGACCTTGAGCACATTCAGTCTATGAAGGAAACAAGGGTCTCTGGGTGAAATAATCAGAAAGCAATCAGTGAATGCTGCAGCCCAGAGCCTAATGAAAATGCAGAGAAAGGAAAGCTGGGGCTGTCTGAGAGCTCCCAGAGGACATGCAGCTTAGGTAAAGGAAAGGCAGAGGGAACTGCATGAACAGAACTTACAGATTCGAGGCATTTGGAGGAAAGGGAGGAGGCGGACCAGGCAGAAGGCAGGCTCTGAGCTAGGAACTAGTAGACAGTAAGCTTGGGTGGGTAAAGAGAGTGACACAGGGAAAGCCAAGTGTGGAGTTTGGACTTGATGCTAGATTTAAAGTGAATCCTGTAGGTTTCAGAAAAGAGGAATCATGGAATTAAAGAATTTAAATCACTCTACATTAAATTCACTTTGTGTTTTTAAAAATACATTTGGATTTTAAATTTCGATTCGCTTTAAATTTCATGAATTTCACTCACTTTATATTCACAGCCATTTACTTCAAATGGGCCTTCGGTGCTTCCCAGCGATCTGACTCTACTTCCCTGGTCCATTCACTCCCCTAGTTGCTGAGTGACAATTGTGCACTTTTTTTCTCTCTTCTCAAACATTCAGCATTTCTGCTGGCATCCTGCTCTCAGCTGCTGACCTTGCCTCCTATTCCTACCCCTCCCACCTCTACCCACTGGCCTGCCTGTGCCCCCAAGCTCTGGTCGCTCCCATTTCTTCCCGTGGACCTTCCTGCTCCAACGGAGGGCTCCCCTCACCAGTGTGCCAGATCGGCCCCCTCCCGCTACTCAAGGTCGCTCCTCCACAACTTCTTCCCTCCCACTTCCATTAGCATACAAACCTGCAGCAATTTCTCTCTTCTTAAAGAAACGAACAGACATTTATTGCTCTCACGTTTCAGCTATTGTCCCATTTCTCTGCTCCCCTTCTGTGGGATGATTCCTCAAAAGAGCTGTCTGCACTGGCACCCTGCATGGCCTCTCCCCTCATCCTCTCTTGAACCCACTCCAGTCAGGCTTGGCCCCGTCCCTCCACCATACCGCTCTTGTCACCGATGACCTCTATGCTGCTGAATGCAATGGTCAACCCTCCATTCTCATCTTATTTGAGCGCTCAGCAGCTTTCTTCACTTGGCTCCCAGGACACTGCTCCTCCTCAGTCTCCAGCTGGTTTCTTTCCGTTTTTTTCAACTTCTAAAAATTATAGTCCCCCAGGGCCCAGTCCTTGGACCTCATCTCTCTCTCTCTAAACTATACCCGTAGTTGGTCTCATCCGGTCTCATGGTGGTAAACACCATCTATTTGCTAACAAGTCCCAAATTTTTATCTCCAGTGTGGACCACTCCATATTCCAGAGAGATCTCTACTTGGATGTCGACCAGGCATCTCAAATTTAATATTTCCAAAGACAAACTCCTGGGTCCTGGCCCACCTCCCACTCCTGCGTGACACACATATGCATCACCTCCTCCTCCCGCAGGCTTCTCAATGCATGTCCTTTGCTCAGGACCAAAACCTTAGTCCTCCTTGACCACACTTTCCAGTCCACTAGCAAATCCAATTGACTCTGTTTTCAAACTCTATCCAGACTCTGACCACTTCTCACCACCTCCACTGCCATCTCTCGGCTCCAAACCACCATCTGCCGCAGCCTCTTGCCTGGTCTCCCGCCTCCACCCTTGCTCCCATACCAGCTTGACACAGCAGCCAGAGTGACCCTTTTAAAGTAAATGCAAATCATGTCACTTTTCTGCTCTAAGCCTTCTAATGTCTTCCCAGATCACTCAGCATAAAATCCAACATTCTTACAATGGCCTAAAAATTCCTACTCTCTCCGGCCCCCGCTCCTCCTCTGTCTCTTCCTTCCCTCTCACGCTGCTCAGCCCCTTGCTGTGTGTGTGTGTGTACGGTCCTTCTCAAACACATGGTGGACACTCCTGCCTCACCGCCTTTTCCTTACGGTTCTTTCTGGCTAAAATTGAATTCTCCTTGGTCACATGGCCCACTCCTTCAGTTCCCCCAGATCCAGCTCAGTGTCATCTGATCAGTGAAGCCTTCCCTGGCCACCCTACATAAAACACATATACACATCAGCCCTCCAGTTCGCCCTTTCTGCTTAACTTCTCTCTATTCAGCCTATCACCACCTGTTAAACCATGTTTTATTTGTCACTCATTCATCATCTCTCCCTTAGAATATAAGCTCATTGGGGCAGGGGCTATGTCAGTGCCTAACATGTAGCAGGAGCTCAAGAAACATTTGGTGAGTGAACAAAATGTATTTGAACACTCTCTTTTGAGCACCTGCCATGTAGAAGGAAAACAAAAACAAACCTCTCTCTGCTCTAGCCACAAAAAAACACAAAAAACCACCTTGAACACAGGGTGTCGCTGGCACTCCCTTTCCTCAGTGCCACACCCTTCAGGATTACCAAGATGGGTTTATTTCCACCCTCTGTTCCCTTGCCTAGGAAATGAGTTTTCTGATGCCAGCTGTCGCCTGGCTGCCTGTTTCCAAAAGTAACTGACCATAACCCCCAGTTTCCTTCCATTAAGCTGAGAAAGCTGTGGCCGGGATGTCAAGTTTCAGCTCTTCCATTACTTACTATGTGATTTTGGCCAAGCTTTTTAATCTCCTGAATCTCAGTTTTCTTAAAAATAGGATGGGAAAAGTAAAGCTAACTTCTAGCATTATTGTGGGATTAAATGAAATGGAGAATGGAGAATACTTGGCACATAGCACTTGCTCACTAAATGTTGGTTGTCTTTCTCTTCCCATCATGAAATGGAGCAGAACACTATGGTCCTTCCCCCCACGTCCTCTGCCTGCTTTTTGTCTGTAGAAAAACTTCAGTCAAAGAATAAATTTAATCAGAGAAGGGAGAAAATGTGGAAGCAAAGGAAAACAGCCAAACAAGACCAAATAGTAATAGTTTAGTTATTAAACAAAGCCAACGACCTTTAGTTCCTCCTCAAGGGCTATAGATAATATTCTGAGCCGTATTCTGTGAGCTGTCTTATAGATACTGAAACCTCGCCAGGTGGAAGAAGTTAACTACCTGATGACCAGACTGTAGCCATGACATAAGCTGCCACAATTCTGAGAACTGGCCTCAAAGAAATGGGAAAAAAAATCCTGGAACTAAAGACTAACTGCACTTAATCAAGATAATGCTGATCAGACCACTGCATGACCAATTTCAAGATCCCTGTCAGAACTGAATGTGCTGTTTCTGCATGTGGCCCCCTCCTGCTGCCTATACACCTCTGAAACTCCCCTTTAAATGCTCTTGTTCCACTGGTTGTCAGGGGAAAGTCAGCCTTTGGACATGAATCCGCCCTCTCCCCTGGTTGCCGGCCTCCCAAATAAAGCAAACTTTCCTTTCCACCAATCTGGCCTCTTGAGTATTGGCTTCTGAGCGGCAAGCGGCCAGACCTCACTTTTGGTAACAATCAGAAGGTGATCCTAGAACCACTCTGAAATCACAATTTCTTCTCTTTTCTTTTTTTTTGGCCGCATTGCTCGGCTTGCAGGATCTTTGTTGTCCAACGAGGGATCAAACCCGGGCCCTCAGCAGTGAGAGTGCAGAGTCCTAACCACTCGATTGCCAGGGAATTCCCTGAAATCACAATTTTTAACCCAACACTTGACCATGGCCCTCCAGGTGGAGATGCCTGATGGAGACCAGCAATGGCTGTCTGAACCTGTTTAGGCCATCCCCCCTCCCCATCTCCCCTCCCCCTCCCTCCTCCGTCACACAAGCCCACAGAGGGACAGGCTGCCCTTGGCACCCCTCTTGCATTTATGGCAGTACCTCTCCGTCCTGCAAGGGTGACGAACTGAATTCAGAAAAATGACAGGTCGTTACAAATATATTGCATGTTGTAAAATAAAATAATGTCCTTCTTAGAAAGCCAGATGAATTACTTTGGGAATAACTTCAATTGACAGGCATAAGATATTGCAAATGCAGAATGCATGTGTTACACTTTGGTATAATACTTTAAATATATATGTGGTGCTCCAATATCGATACATGTGGACACTGGCATTAATCCTTTAACTGAAATGCTCTCTGACAGTAACTCTCCATTACTCTGTATTGATTTGGGTTCATCTCTGAAAGTTCAGACTTGGAGACTACTCAGGCCAGGTCTCAACTGAGGAGAGTAGCATGGACTGTTGGTAATTATACAATGAATTCCAGTAATTATACAATGAATTACAAATTGTCTATACCAGTATTTCCCGGAATTCAAGAAACACAGATATGTGAATTCAACAGCATACCTGTGAACTTTCCAGGATACTTTCGGGGAGTGGGTTGGGGAAGGCGGATGTCCAGTGGGAGGGCCTTGTCCAGTTACCACTGCCATAGTGCTTATTCATCTACATCTCCTCATCCCAATACATTCTTAATAAACACATGGAATTCATTGGTTTTAATCTGCCACCATTCCCTTCTGCCTCCAAAGTAAAAAAAAAAAAAGAAGAAAGAAAGAGAGAGAGAGAGAAAGAAAGAAATAGAGAAAAAGAAAAACTAAAGAGTCCCTAATTGGCTGTGTGTGTTACCTTGGGTAAGTCACTATTTGTACCAGATAGCTTAACTGAAGTTCTGTGATTACTGCTCTGAAACCAGGACTTTGACACAGGTCATGGACCTCTTCAAGAGTCAAGAAATAACAGGCTCTACCCTCAAAGCTCAACACAGCTGATAGGAAAAATTCTCCCAAAGATATATTTAATTGTGGGTATTCCCAGGCTCTTGCAAATCTACTGTTTATGAGCCTGCCATTTGGCCGAGTCCAGCAGGAGTTACATGTCTTTTGTTGGGGAAATAGTTTTTCTGATGTTCATTTTCAACAACAAACTTATCAAAGTGAGTGAGTGCCGGAAGCTGTGTAGTTCTGATGATGAATGAGTCTGGGAATGAGGGAGAAGCCTCCAGATACTTCTGAAGACACAGCATCTCTCCCATTTTCACTGGTCTTTTCCTCTGTACTCTGCCATAACAAATATTCACTGCATATTCTTCCAAATCAGATGATGGCAATACTAATTAAACTCCTAAGATTGCATTTTTCCTCTGGGCCATGATTCATGACTAGCCAGATGACCAAAGTAGGATAACTCTGCAGTTAACTTTGGGGTAATTACAGGGCAAAAGAAAGCTTGTTCAAGCTCTCATTCCTCAGTTAGCCCAGGTTTTCTCCTGGTGCAAATCCGTAGGTTCAGGAGCATTTCTCTCCTCCGAGTAATCACCTATGACACTCACCACAGAAATAGGGAGTGTGGAGCCTGCTGGGGTCAAAGGAGTGGATGCAGTTATCACCCACCTGTGAAGTGGGCCTCCTTCAGTCAGTCAGGAGACTAGTCAGTCTTCCTCAGGAACTCTACAGTGGTCTTCAAGGCCCCCTCAGGTCCTCAACCAAGGACCACTAACAAATGTGTTCCCTTGAGTATCCATGCAGCACTCATGCTATTGATTGCTGGGGCAAGGGGGAAGGGTATTCATTCAACAAATGTTCGTTGAGCCCCTGTGATGACCAGCCCTGCAGTAGAACCTGGCGTACAATAGTTAATAAGGCAGACATTGTGTTGTCCTCACAGAGATTGCTAGGCTTGTGATTAGAAGGCAAGCATTTGAGTCCAGGCTCCCCCGTTACCTCTTTGAGTCTCAGTTTACCTTCAGCAAATGAAGGTGCTAACCCCATCTACCTCCTTGCCTATCTACCTCATAGGATCAAATAAATGTGTTGACATGCTCTGTAAACTTCTATAGTTTACACTATAGAAAGATCAGGTGTGACTACTACAGAAATTTTAAATGCTTTCTCTCATTCTCAAAAGAATTAAAAGCAGGGACTTAAAAAGATATTTGTATATCCATATTCATAGCAGCATTATTCACAAGAACCAAAGGAAGAAACAACCCAAATATCCACCAACAGATGAATGGATAAAGGAAATGTGATATATATATATGATGGTATATTATTCATCCTTAAAAAGGAATGAAATTCTGATACATGCCACAACATGGATAAACCTTGAAGACATTAGGCTAAGTAAAATACCTCAGACACAGAAAGACAAATACTGTATTATTCCATTTATATGAAGTACATAGAATAGTCAAATTCACAGAGACGAAAGTAGAAAGTGGAATAGTGGTCACCAAAAGCTGTGAGGAAGAGGAATGGGGAGTATTATCTAATGAGTACAGAGTTTTGGTTTGGGATGATGAAAAAGTTCTGGAGATGGATGATGGTGACTGCTGTATAACAATGTGAATATACTTAAAAATTTTTTTTTTATTGAAGTATAGTTGATTTACAATGTTGTGTTAGTTTCTGGTGTACAGCAAAGTGATTCAGTTATGTATATATTACATATAAATATATTATGTTTCAGATTCTTTTCCATTATAGGTTATTACAAGATATTGAATATAGTTCTTTGTGCTATACAGTAGGTCCTTGATGTTTATCTATTTTACATATAGTATTGTGTATATGTTAATCCCAAGCTCCTAATTTATCCCTCCCCTACTTTTCCCCTTTGGTAACCATGTTTGTTTTCTTTGTCTTTGAGTCTGTTTCTGTTTTGTAAATAAGTTCATTTATAACATTTTTTTAGATTCCACATACAAGTGATATCATATGATATTTGTCTTTCTCTGTCTGACTTACTTCACTTAGTATGATAATCTCTAGGCCCACCTATGTTGCTGCAAATGGCATTACTTCATTCTTTTTTATGGCTGAGTAATATTCCATTGTATATATGTGCCACATCTTCTCTATCCACTCACCTGTTGATGGACATTTAGGTTGCTTCCAAACCTTGGCCATTTTATCAATAAATAGTGCTGTTATGAACACTGGAGTGCATATATCCTTTTGAATTAAGAGTTTTCTCCAGATATATGCCCAGGAGTGGAATTGCTGAATCATATGGTAGCTCTGTTTTTAGTTTTTTAAGGAACCTCCATACTGTTTTCCGTAGTGGCTGCACCAATTTACATTCCTAACAATAGTGAAGGAGGGTTCTCTTTTCTCCACACCCTCTCCAGCATTTATTATTTCTGAATGTCTTCTTTGGAGAAATGTCTATTTAGGT
Organism: Balaenoptera acutorostrata; assembly: GCF_949987535.1. Classification (NCBI taxonomy): domain Eukaryota; kingdom Metazoa; phylum Chordata; class Mammalia; order Artiodactyla; family Balaenopteridae; genus Balaenoptera; species Balaenoptera acutorostrata. Next base: position 51,112,337 of record NC_080070.1, read on the forward strand.
CTGCTACCCATTTTTTGTTTGGGTTTTTTGTTGTTATTGAGGTGTATGAGCTGTATTTTGGAAATTAAGCCCTTGTCCATCGCATCATTTGTAAATATTTTCTCCCAGTCCGTAGGCTGTCTTTTCATTTTGTTTATGGTTTTCTTTGCTGTGCAAAATCTTATACATTTGATTAGTTCCCATTTATTTTTGCTTTTATTTCTATTGCTTTGGGAGACTGACTTAAGAAAACATTGTTACAATTTATATCAGAGAATGTTTTGCCTATGTCCTCTTCTAGGAGTCTTATAGTGTCATGTCTTATATTTAAGTCGTTAAGCAATTTTGAGTTTATTTTTGTGAATGGTATGAGGGAGTGTTCTAACTTCATTGATTTACATGCAGCTGTCCAGCTTTCCCAACACCACTTGCTTAAAAAACTGTCTTTTTTCCCACAATGTGAATATTCTTAATGCCACTGAACTGTACACTTAAACATGGTTAAAATGGTTTAAAAAAAAAACAAAAAACAGCTTTCAGGCATGCTGCTGTGTCAAGGTGAGGGCCAAAGTGAAGTACCAGCAGCTTTTCCTGGAGGAGGCTCCTTAGCATGCATCAGCTTGGTGTATTCCCACTGCCCAGGGTCTGGTCTTCAGCTTGAAGGTTCATGACTCTGCCTTTGTCAGCACAGAGAGAACTCACCCAACTCTTCATGGGCACACATCTGGAGCACAACATGTATGTAAAAGATCAAAATGTACCATTCACACTTTTAGTGAGAAATTACTACCAGAAATATTCTAAATCAGTGTCGTCATTCCATCTGCCTTCTGCTGGCAAGTGTTCATAGGAAGAAACAATCTGAAGGCAATCGTGGGATGCAATCTGAAGGCTGTTTGGTGAACACTTAATCAAGACAGGGCAAACTGAATATTTAAGTGGCACCATGACAGGATAGGATGTTCCTGCCAAAGGAACCTGAATCCTTGAAGTCTGTCGATTACACACAGGTTATGTCTATGGCTTCCATCACCATATAAGAGATGCCTCTTCCAAGAGCATTGGAAATTACCTAAGTCAATGCACTTCAGTTCCCTCTCCCTTGGACAAGGTCTGGGTGGGCCCTGCTAACGTTTGCCTCTGAGACCTTCTTTTTGTCATGCTTCCATGGCTGAACAACCTTCCCCCTTTCTGATCAAATCATTCTTTAGATTTTCTAATAAAATGTCAAACAAGCTGTATTTGAGTTCTGTGGTCCCGGGAACTATTTCAGCTCCTTCAGATGACTTCTAGTACCTCCAATCTGGTGTACTTTGTGTTGCAGGTTTACATCTCAGAGAGTGACAGCCCCTCTTTATAGACTTCTTGGGGACATCTCCTAGAGCCCCCAAGTACTTACAACAACTACTATTACCCATTTTTTCCAGTTTTCTCAGCATAGGGGTGACTAGGGAGAAGTTAAAGATCTCTTTTCTGGGCAGTTGAACTGGGAATGCAAACCAGAGACATCCCTAACAGTGACTGATGCAGAGATGATGATCTTGATGGCCAGGCAGAGCCCTCCCTCTCTCTGTTCTCCTTCCCCTCTGTGTGCCAGTAATTGCCTGATGTCAGTGACAAATGGCAGGTAAATCCCAGGCTGAGGGCTCAAAATGGACTTTGGATATTTCTCTTCCTGGCAGGCTCTTGTGGAAAGAAGTGAAGGATTGCTGGCCCTGAGGTTGTCTCCCCTTAAACCCACCTGGTGGAGGTCAGGGATAGGGGCCCAGGGTGAGTTTTACCTTAAGTAGACCAGATCTGCAGATAAACAAAGGGAACCATGGTTTCGAGCCTGGTCAGTTTCTTAATCCTGTATAAGCACACAATCACTCACTGCAAATTCTTATCCCAAACTGGAACTCACCGGAAGAAATCAATTTATGGAGGCAGATGTTTCTTCTCTTGCATGCCTTAAGCAAAATAAATGGCACAACTAGCAAGACTGATAGTAATAATATTAAGTCCATAATAACCCAAATCAATTCCAAGTGTGAAATCTGGGATGGTAAGTTGGGGAGAAGTTTATGATAAAGGCACAGTTCTTGGAAGCTGTAATAGCATTATGTTATGTGCTACCTTTAACCTAGAAAACACACACTTGGGAGTCAGACCAACCTATGGTCAAATCCCAGCCCTTCTATCATGTCATTCTGGGTCATGGTTGGGTCATTTTCTAAATTATAAAATGGCCCATGGTTGGGCCATTTCCAAAATCATAAGGTTTGATGAGAGAATTAAATCAGAGAGCCGGTATCAAGCCCATAGTAGGTGTTTATTAAGTGGCAGTCCCTGTCTTACTTCCTTCAACGCCTAAACAAGCACAACCTAGCTTGTGCATTTAACAAGTCCTGCTTCAAACTCCCTGTCTTTAGAAGTTACAGCAAATCCATACTTTTGATAAATAGCTTTATAATGGGCTGCTCTTGCGCTGTATATCCCAAAATCAAATGGACAGGCAAGGATCTAGGAAATCTAAAAGAAGCAAACTTTACCCATTTCCATGACCCCAGAGCATAACACAGTGTCATGGGCTCATTTGATGAGAAATCCCCCATCCTTTTCCCCAGGAGGAAAGCTGTGCCTGGGTCAGCCCCCAAACTAGTCATACAGGGACCCTGGGTGAGTATGGGACTGGGGAAGGAAGCAAGAAGGAGAGGTTAGAGGCCACCAGCTTGTTCTTGACCCCTGGCTACATCTCAGGGCCAACTTTAGGACGCCCAGGTCCCTCTGGCCATCAGAGAATGAGGACTTTAGAGATGTCCGGGGCGCCCGCTCCAGCAGGGCAGGCTGCCCAGGCACTGACCGAGAGGCGGAGGTGAGGAGAGATTGGGGTCGCCTTGCCCTTCCTGTCCTTCCTTGACAGCCCCTATAAGACTATCGATCCCCCAAGACCAAATCACTTCCTTTTTAAGCTGTCCTCACATTTGGAACTCCCATAAAGACAGCAATAAAAAGAGAGGTACCCTCAGATTACCATTTGCAGGTGTTCCAAGATGTAGCGAGTCATTTGAATCCCCCCTTAGGCCAGTGGATTCACTCCATCTGTGTCTGCAATTCAGTCGAGACCAGTATTTTCTGATGTGTGGCTTTCCTGAAATGTCTGTTTCTCCTTTTATTTTTTAACACACCAAAGAAGAAAAATCAGCATATCCATCCACGTTATTAGAACCAAAAATAGTCTCTTTTCTCCCTAACCCATATCATTGCCCCATTACAAATACATTTTGTGCATCAACGTTAAAGGTTGTCGTGTTTCCCTCCAGCCTTCTCCTTTTATTATACAAGATTTCTAGTTATTCAGTATTTTGTTCTCATTAGAACACTGCTTGTCACATGTTTTCACCAGAGACATTCATCACCAAGGTCAAAGGGTGAATATCATGATCTATTACGCTTAGAGGAATCTGATGAAAAGGCACATAATTATCCAATTTAAAGAGAAGCATGCAAAAAAAAAAAAGAAGGGGAGCACTTGCTATAATTTAAATTGTTTTGTTTCCCTAAAGCAAAATTCAGCACCTGATTGACAGGACCTAACGATAATTCTTATTGATATGGTGATGTTAATTGTGGAGAGATATTTAATAAGTCCCATATTCCAGAGGTAAATGTGTGCTCTTAACCTGCACCTGAACCTGATTTTTGATGCAGCGTGGGGATGAGGTACAGATACAGATAAGTGAGCACAAGTGGATTTTCAGTCTTCTGTGGCAGAATGGAAATTGGAATCTTCAGAATCTATTAGGAGAACAATTCCACAGTTGCTCACACTTTTATAAATTATACTGTATATTATAGAAAGACACAAAGTCAGAGGAGGTTCAAGAAAGGATATTGTTGAGACTTTGCAGAGAAGTTTTTAGGGGGGTATTTGGTGGTGGCGTTGTGTGGTTGTTTTTAACCAAAGACGTACACCAAAGATTGTGATCTGTATTCAAACAAACTTTCAAACAAAATGGACTCATGAACTCCGTTTTCTGTATTAACTCTCTCCTACCCCTAGGGGAGGCTGACCTTGCAGAAAATGAGGGCAACTTTAACACCTAAGTAGATTCTTGAACGAAAACGAATTCTTGCACCATGAACAAAATCATCTGAGAAAACATTCATGGGTCTAAATTCCAAAAGGAGGTGATCTGTGGGGACTGAAAAGTTCATCTAGATCTGCATCCCATCATGAGATTGCTGGGCCTCAGTAAACAGCTGCTGGGGCTGCGGACAGAGCTGGGATCAGCACTGACCTTCTGAGAAGCTGTTTCAAAATCATTAGCTGTCCACGGGCCACAACTACTGAGCCTGCGTGCCGCAACTACTGAAGCCTGTGCGCCTAGAGCCCATGCTCCGCAACAAGAGAAGCCACCGCAATGAGAAGCCTGTGCACTGCAACGAAGAGTAGCCCCCGCTCACCGCAACTAGAGAAAAGCCGGTGTGCAGCAACGAAGACCCAACGCAGCCAAAAAATTTTTAAAATTAAATTAAATTAAATTAAAAAATAAAATAAAATAGAATAATCATTGCCTGGACGAGAGAAGATGGGTCACCAGATCCGGTTACGTGTGACTTGACTCTGTAAACTGCAATCTTCCCTCGATGAGAAGCTGTGTGTTTCTTATGTTTTTATCATGTTCTAACAAAGTTTTAAATATTGGAACTTTAAAACTGAATCTGCTATCGTGAGACCACCCCATCATTTGGGAGGTAATACTCATATAGCCATCTCTGGGCAAATAATACAAGGTAAAAAAATGAAAGCTACTCTAAGGAGAAATAGACTTGGAAAAAAGTAATCAAAATCGCTTAAATCTGAGGGAGAGTAAGTTCTGAAACTGAATTCAAATTATTTTCTAAAAATTCAAGTTAACTCAGTCTTCCGTTTTTACTTATGGAAGAAGAGTATTACATGGTTAGCATTTTGACATTCTGGGCAATATAATTATTCGTGCCAAAGCATATGTAACTTGAAAATAATCAAGCCAAAGATCATTCTATATAACCTGAGTCACAAATGGGCCACTATCACCAGAAACTAAAAGCTATTGATCTACAGATAGGAACTTGAAAGGCAAAATGTGATCATTAAAAGGGTGTCAGAGAAAACAAGGGTAATTTTTAATGAACAAAATATTTTACATGTTCAAAGAATTCCAGGATCAGATACTTCTGAACACAGCATCTGGGGGCTGGCACATAGTGGATGATCAGAAAATGAGAAAAGACTTAGAAATACTTTCTTTTCGCTTCCTGAATTTGCTTCATTGTTTTTGCTTTTAATACACACACACACACACACACACACACACACATTGGAATATTCCAGATATAAATTATATTGACTTTGAGCCCTGTACTCACCTTAACTAAAAAAAAAAAAAAAAAAAGTCAACTTAATTGAAGATGACCAAATTGATCGCAGTTATGATACCAATGGCAGTTGAAACTACTGCTATGATTTTCAACTTCCCAGGCCAAAGCATTACATCATGCACAGGAGATTATAATTTCTCTGAGCACTTCTGGTATCTCGCTACCCGAAAAGCGATATGCCAGCAAATTGAAGACTTCAGAGAAAAGCAATAAAGATAATTAAGGAGGCACTCAGATTGACTGATGGAAAGAGATGAAAAGAATTCAATGCAGACTGTGTGGCCCAGTGATGACCTGGTAGTTCTAGGAATGATATGCAGATATCTGGAGAAGCAAGATTCCTGTCTGCGCAGGCGTTAGTCCACACAGAATCACAATGCAATCACAAACACAAAAAGCCTGCTGCTGGCCCAGGTCAAAAGCCTGGACCACGTCTGCGCTGGGCAGCTGCCCACACCCAACCTTTGCTTCTGGGTCTCCGGTGTGGGATCGGGAAAGCCCAGAACTAAGAGAGGCTGGGATGTTGCCAAAGTCCCCCTATTTCCATCTAGTGCTTATCTAACTGTACAATCAACCTGTGCCAGACACCTGCATCCTTGAAATGGCCTGCACCCCAAAAGGGAAAAAATAAGGGCTGGTTACCATCATGGTTAGGAGTCTGGGTTCAAATCCCAGCTCCAAACCTTCCCAGCCGAGTGACTTTGGGAAAGTTACTCAACCTCTCTGAGAGGCTCTTTCCTCCCTTATAAAATGGAGGTAACAATAGTGCCCTTCTCCTAGAGTTGTTGAATGAAATTGTTCACATAAAGCACTTCTCACAGTGCCTGGCCTCTTGTAAGTGCCCAATACACGGTAACTATTATTCTTTTTTATTATAATTAGCAGCAAAAGCAGGGAAAACCCTAAGAGTCAACGAAGAGCTGACCCTCCTAATTGGAGATCCTAAAACATTTGCCTCTGGGTTGCCTGGCTTGAGTAGATACCACAGAATTTCTCATGTTATCGATGCCCTCCCCTAACATGCCAGTTTCTTCCATATCTATTACAGGTTGAGGGACCAAATGTCCCAATTTGCCCAGGACAGCCCTGGTTTATGCCTCTTGACTCAGGGTAATTATTAATAGCACCTCTTTTCACTCATTAGAGTCACAGTTATGATGATAAATGATGTGGTCACCCTAGCTACTATGAAAAAACCATTTTCACCAATCCTTACCTTATATTTCATACCTGTGACTCATTTATTTTGTTACTGGAAGTTTGTACCTCTCACTCTCCCTCACCTATTTCTCTTATTCCCATTCTTATGGGAAAAGGGTTTAATGTTTTGCCACTAAATATGATGTTACTTGTCGATTTTTCATTGATGTCCTCTATCAGGTTGAAGAGGTTCCCTTCTGGTACTAGTTTACAGAGAGTGTTGAGTTTTCTCTAATCATTATGATGATCACATGATTTCCTCTCATATTCTGTAATTTATTAAATTACAATGATTAATTTTCAAACATTGGAAGAATCTTACATTCTTGGGATAAATCCCACTTATTGCTGGATTCAATTTGCTAATATTTTGTTAATGACGTTTGTGTCTATGTTATTAATGTAACGCTATAAGAAAAGTATTTTTACTCCCTTCCTATACTTGACAATCAAATGAGATTGTGAATTTTAAAGTGTGTTGTAGACTGTAAAGGGCTGTCCTCACGTAGGCCAAGCTGCTGCATCTGCTAATGATGATGACCACGCATCACATAAAAGCGGCCCTCACCATGGCAACAGCCCACAGGCTGGTCAGGAACAAGCCTCAATGACTCTTTTTCACACTCTCACAGATTTAGTCATAACCAATAACTCAGAACCCTCAGCTTGTGAGTCTGATAAAGATGCCTCCTGGATGCTCCAGGGAGACTCCGATTTTAAATATTCTCTCTTACTGTCAAACCTCATTACATCATATAACCTGATTTTGAGTTTAAGAGTAGTTTTCCCTGAATGCACTGACTTATTCTTGCTTAGAAAGAAACTTGCCTGTCACTTTCCTGACTACTCAAGTAGACACAGAACATTTTCCCACAATCTGTCCTAATGCAGGAAATGGTAGGGCTGATGATATGCATATAGTTTTAATAGATCTGTAAAGATTTCAGTCTCTAGTTAGGAAGTTTAAAGTCAAGTAAGGTTTCTCAATTTTGACAAAGTTTACTGAAAGTATCCTAATTTGTACATTCTTTGCATAATTCTGCTTCTTCTTTCTTTGGTTTATTTATTCAGCAAATATCTATGGAGCATCTGCTATGTACTAGGTGCTAGGCATTGTTCTAAGTTGGGGCAGTAGCCCCAACCCCATAGTAGCCCCACCCCTGTAGGGGGGGCCGGACAGTACTGCCCCAACCTTCAGAGCAGTACTTGACACTCACTTCAGGACCTTGACACTCACTCCTCTAGCTGCCAGAAGTTTGGGCTACTGATAACTCACATCTGAGACCCTCCATAGGCCTTGCCCTTGGCCAAAAGGAGCTGCCTCACCAGAAGTTACATTCCCTTCCAGCCACATCTCATGATTGGTGGAATGGAGGGAGGGGAAGATACAAAGACTCACCCCCTTGTCTCAATATGGGACAACTCTGAGGGGCCCATCCTAGCTCTAGAGCCCAGCTTCGTGGCAACTTAATTCCTCCTTCTGCCCCATTCTTCTTCCCTCACTCCTCCCAGGTACCATTTCCAGAGCATTCTCCAATCAACTTCATGCACACAAATCCCCATCTCATAGTCTGTTTGCTGCAGGAACAGAATTAAAACTAGCCCAAATCCTGATATATCCTTAAATGCTACCTCTGGGATGAGGCAAGAGATTAACTGAATGACTACTGAATGCCTTTCTTCAAAAGCAGTAGAGCTTAAAAATATACCAAACCTAAGTAGAAAAGTTCATTGAGAAAAGGAAAACTTTTTTTCCATAATTAAAGCCATAACTGACAATTCTTCAAGGAAATCATGACTTCCAACTAATATGCTCCCCAAAAGCTCAATAAACAAACAAAACCACCCACCATCATCTGAACAAGAGTTTCAGGAAAACTTGTGTAACATTAAAAGTTCAGGTATGAAATGTCACAGACATTAGCTGTGGAAGTAAGTGTAGCACTACTAAAGGGGCAGAACCCTCAGCTATGATGGGGGTCACAGGCTCCCACAAGCTATGCAATGGCATTTCCGTCTCACACAAGAACTTTTATAACAGAGTGACCTAGAATCTTCACATGAAGAGCATTACTTGCATGCTTTGTGACATTCTTTCAAGTTTGGTTTCTTTTGGAATGCATAGCAAAAGCTGTCAATGGTGTAGTGAGACACTGCAAGCTACAGAGGAGCTTCGGGATGGGAAAGGAAGGGGATTCCCAACCAGTATGAGACAGTTCATGGTACGTGTTTTTCAAAAACCTGGCAGGCGCCCAGTGAATGACTCCTGGTGAGGGCTACCCCCTCTCTCGCCCCTGTGGTTTGATGGCACAGGGTACAATGGTTAGCGTCTGAGGATTCACTCACTCATCCAACAACTATTTATTCAACAGTGTGTGGTCAGGCTGAAAGCTACCCCGAATAGCAAAGAGGCCACCAACTATAGTACCTTAAAGAAGCACAAGTTTATTCTGCACTCTCGTAACATTAGAAGGCAAATGGTCCAGGATGGGGGAAGTTCTGCCGTATGTGGTCATTAGGTCCATGTCTTTCGGTCCACTTGCTCTGCCACCATCTAGAGTGTTGCCCTTGTCTACATGGTCAAGATGGTCACAGGCAGAGCCACGCTCCTACCCTCAGGAAGGTGAGTACAAGTCTAGGGCTAGGGCTTGTCTTCCGAGCGAATGAGGCAGAAATTATACACATCACTTCCTCTCTCACGCCACAGGTGATGACTTGGGCACCTAGCCTCCCAGCCACAAAAGAAGCTGGTAATGTGGTCTAGCTGGCACCTGGCAATGTGCAGCTTAAATCCTATTACTGTGGGGAGGAGAACAGACTTTGGTGGACAACTGGCAACCTCTGAGCCTGGCATCCTGCCAGACCTGGATGGATGGCAGTGAGAGCACCTATAGTGCTTGCGCCCATGGAGTTTACAGGCTGGTGGGGATGAAAACGGGTAAGAAGAGAAGTAATTACCAAACAGAAAGGTCCATGAAGCGAATGAAGAGGGTGCCGTGATAAAGACAAGAAAGAAGTACACTAGGCAGAGAAACCTAATGCTCAAGGTCCCTGGAGGGACAGTGGATTGGGTGTGCCTGAGGCCAGTCCAAAGAGTGGAACTGGAGCAGAGAGTGAAGGGGAGAGTCATGGGCTAGGGATGCAGAGGGAGCAGGGCAGATCCTGAAGGACCTAGCAGGCCATGGTGAGGCATTCTCATGGGGAAGTACAATGAGAAGGTGGTTTACTGGATGTGATTTCCATTTTTAAAGATCCCTGTGACTGCCGCAAGGAGAATATAGCCCTCTGTGTAAACCACCCAGTACTCTGAGAAGGGAATTACAGGGTCAATAGAGTGAATGTTTAAATCTTGTCTCTAAAGAGTAATTTTAAGGTGACAAATGAATCCCCTGGTAGCTGATGCTTCTTTGGGTTTTCAGAGGGCCTACTGAGACCAGCCACACAGAACAGCAGGCTGAAGCCACTGCAAAAAATCCAGAGCCTTCAATTAGAAAATATACATGCACCACAATGTTCACAGCAGCACTATTTACAATGGTCAAGATGTGGAAACAACCTAAGTGTCCCTCAACAGATGAATGGATAAAGAAGATGTGGCATTTATATACAATGGAATATTACTCAGCCGTAAAAGAGAATGAAATAATGCCATTTGTAGCAACATGGATGGACCTAGAGATCATCATACTAAGTGAAGTTAAGTCAGACAGAGAAAGACAAATATCATATGATATCACTTCTATGTGGAATCTAAAAAAATGATATAAATGAACTTATTTACAAAATAGAAACAGACTCACAGACATGGAAAACAAACTTATGGTTACCAAAGGGGAAAGGGGGGGAAGGGATAAGTTGGGAGTATGGGATTAACCAATGCACACTACCATATATAAAACAGATAAACAACAAGGATTTACTGTATAGCACAGGGAACTATATTCAATATCTTGTAATAAACTACAATGGAAATGAATTTTTATAAAAGAATATATATATATATATATATATATATATATATATATACAAATCACTTTGCTGTACACCTGAAACTAACACAACATTGTAAATCAACTATACTTCAATTTCTTAAAAAAATCCAGAGGCTTCAAACCAACTTTGCTGGAAGGAAGGTGATCGGGAAGCACATTGTGGGGAGGGAGGGATAAGCACTGGGTTTTATGTCTAAGTCACTTCTTATCTCCAGTGGTGGGACTCCTCACACTTGAACTGCAAGTTTGTCACCTGACTTGAGAATTCAGGTACTTGGGAAACAAGCGTTAGTTTCTCCCAAGTACATAAAAAGACATGAAAAGTAGAAATACCTTCTCTGGTTTTGTTTACCTTAATATGGAAAATAATAAAGATTTATTTGTAACAGAAATGGTAGGCAAATACCAGAAATGGTAGGTAATTGTCTACACCTTCTAAAAATGCAGTCTTACATTTACAACTACATGCAGACATTATTAATACCTAAAAGTTGCATAGTTTTCACCAGTTTACAAAGTCTTTGTCCACGTTACTTTATGCAGATGCTTGGTTGAACTGGATTTTCTACAAATGGATCTTAATAAGCAAATGAGATCAACTGACTAAAACTTGAAATTTTTAATGTATCTATATTACCTATTCATGCATCATAAGCATTAAAATCTTCAAAAATAGTTGGTAGGCCCTGATGATTCAAGAGGCTTTGATTTCTTGAGCCCTTGGTTTGTAAAATGGTGACAACCTTGGATGAAATTCTGCACATTTGTAAGTAAAATTCTGAAACTTTGGAGATAAAAGGTTATTTCCAATCTTTCTTATGAGAATATACACGCAAACTGTGTCTATGTTACTGCAAATTCTAAATTAGTTGCAGTGTGAACTAATCATTTCAAACATTAAAGCTAGGCCTTGGGATGAATTTAAAGGAGAAACATTTAGGCGGAATCACTGTAGAATTACCCTCAAAGTAAGATTGCTAAATCCATAAATATTTTCCTAAGGTAAAAAGTGAAAGTATCATCACATCAGTTTCTAATCACAGAAAAAAAAAAAAAAAGCCTATGGACCATAGAAAACAACCTGTGTCAGAACACTGAATTATGTTTTTCCTACCTTTCATTTTCATTGTAACTAATATTTCCTAACATATTCAACAAAGGAATGTAAAATAGAAATCTGCGTTAGAGGTCTTTGATTTATCAACCACAATAGCCCAAGTAACTGTTCTGGTACAGGGGTATTAACTGGGTAGCCATGTCCCAAGTGCACGAAACCCAGCACGTTAGGTATTTCTAGAAAACTAAGGATGCACCAAAAAAATGAGTGTGAGGAGCAATGCCAGAGGGAGAGAATGAATGAAAAACAGGAGGAAAGGAAGCAGAGGGTACCACTCACCTCTCTTGACTTATCACTCTTTTCAGAAAACCTTTTCCCACAACTTTGCCAGACAGCACACCTCCCTCCTCCCTCCCAGGCTTCCATTCATCCATCAACAAGCATTGACTGAGCACCTACTATGAGCCGGACACAGAGTTGCATCCAGACTACAGAGATGAATCACACATGGCCTCCATCCTCAAGGAACCACAGGCTTGCTAAGAAATGGGCACAGAAACGAAAAATCTGGAAAGAGCTCTAAGAGAGGGAACTGCCAAATGCTGAGTGACTTCATCCTGGGATATAACAACTCCTTTACTCACAGATGCTGTGGGGCAGGCGACTGCATGTGAGGCTGGCTTGTCTCTGGGTCTCCATGATGTCTAGGATCTCAACCAGGAAGACACAAAGCCTGGGCTGACTTCCTGGCTGGGAGCTGGATTCATCTGGTGCCTGGAGCGAAAAAGCTCAGGGTCTTCCATGTCTTATGTCTGGGTGAGGGGACCTATAAAACAATCCCTTGCTGCTCCATATTGCTCTATTTCCCTTTTACTTCTTACTGTGTCATCTGGCTGTGGCCTCCAAGATGTGTCCTGCTCATAGCTTTTCAGCCTCAGCTTCCACCCACACACCCTAAATCTGCAGCGGACAGTTGCTTGGAGTTGCCCAAAGACACTCTCTTCTTTCTCCCCTCTTGCCTTTTCACCAACTGTTTCCTCTACCTAGAATATTCCCTGTGTGCCTAGCAACCTCCTACTTTCCTTCCCAGATTCAACCCGACATAGTCTGGTCTCTGAAACCTTTGCTGAGGTCCCAGCTAGAGTTAATGCCTTCCTCCTCTCTGCCCCCTTACACGGTGTATTCTCTTCTGGTCTACACGTTCAACGTAGTAATAAACTGTCTTCACATCCACCTCTCTCACCACCCAGTGAGCCCTCAAAACCCTTGAAGGCTGGAGAATGTGTCACTCTCATCTGTTGTCTCTTCTGGTCTCAAACATCTAGGCACATAGCAGATGTTTGGCTAATGTGGACTTTTCATGGTGACTTTCAAGATGACATTTCACGTTCTTAACAGCATTTTATCAAGCTTACATTAGGAAAACCGTCTTAACAGCTTTCATCTTCTATATGCAACAATCGTGCATTTATTAGCCCCATTTAGAGACGAGAAAACAGAGGCTCAGAATCATGTGGTGATTTGCCCAAAGTCACTTAGCAAGCAAGTGGCAGAGCTTGTTCCTGGATGGTCCTTCTGCTCAGAGCTCTCTGGATTGCACAATGGGGAAGCGGCACTGAACCCAGGTTCATAGATTTACCTTGGACACAGTCTCCATCCTGTGTGCCCAGGGCCACATCTGCTCCTCTGCTCACTCGGTCCCATCAGGTTCAGTCTGAGCTCCCCTGAGGGTAGGACTCTTGGGACCCAGAGGGTGGGGGTACTGTGGGAGGTTACTTGGGTTGGCCTCCAGCAGACTGACTCAAGTTCAAATTGTGGTCAAGTCAGCAAAGCTGAGGCTGCAGCCAGGACTGCACTGGGAAAGGGAAGGATGAGAGCTTGAATTATTTCTCCTGCAACCCCATCCCTGGCATTACTTTGCATAGAAAATCTTACATTAGAGTCCATGTCCTATCAAAATGGCCATAAAATCAGAAACATCAGAGCCCAAATTAATGAGACTGTTAGCTATTTATGAATTGTCTTCATATTAATTTAATTACTTAATTTTTTGAACAGGAAATATATTTACAGGGTCTGACACAGGAAAGTAGACAGCAAAAGTTGTCCTTCCCACCTTTGTCCTCCTGTCACCAATTTCCTCTCCCCCAAGGTGTTACATGAATATTCAAGAAAATACACACACATATTCTTTTCCTCATTTTTACATGACAGGTAGCCTATTTATATACTGTTCTACGTCCTGACTTGTTTTCACTTGACAATGCATCTTGGAATTCCTTCTGTGTCAGCACGCAGAGAGGTGCCTCGGTCTTTTTTACAGCTGGACAGTATCCCATTGTGGAGCTGTGCCAAAGTTTGTTTAACCAGAGTCCCCCAGTGAGGGGCATTTCGTTTGTCTCCCATGTGTTGCTATTATAAATGTTATAAATAATGTTGCAGTGAATAACCTGATACATACATCATTCTGTTCACATGGGATTATATCCATAAGACAGATTCCTAGCCTTGGAACTGCTGCGTCACGGGGGGTGTACATCTGTAATTTCAATGAGGAATGTTGCCAAATGGCCCTCCACAGAGTTTGTACTGATTTAAAATCCAACCAGAAGTGTACGAGCGGACCTTTTTCCCCATGAAAGCCTCTTTAATGTGTTAGCCATCAGGGACGATCTGAGGAGTCAAAGAAGCCAGGAAGACCAAACAACTCCAACTCCTCCGCATTTCGAAAATCAAGATGGGGGAAGTGCCAATTGAAACCACAGGGAGACACCACTTCACACCCACAGGATGTCCATACTCCAAAAAAAACAGAAAACAAGTATTGGAGGGGCTCTGGAGAAACTGGAACCCTTGTGCATTGCTGGTGGGAATGTAAAATGCTGCAATTGCTTTGGAAAACAGTTTGGTGGTTTTTCAAAAAAATAAAATATAAAATTACCGTATGACTCAGTAATTCCACTCCTAGGTACGTACACCCAAAAGAACTGAAAATCAGTACTGAAACAAATACTCGTTCATGAACGTTCACAGCAGCATTATTTACGATAGCCAAAAGGCAGAAACAACCCAAATATCCATCCATGGATGAGTAAAGGAACAAAATGTGATATGTATATACAATGGCACACTACTCAGCCATAAAAAATAATGAAAACTTGATGCATGCTACAACATGGATGAACCCCCCAAAACACGCTGAGTGAAAGAAGCCAGACACAAAAGGTCATGTATTGTATGATTATACTTATATGAAATGTCCAGAATAGGTTAATTCACAGAGACATATACAAATTGATGGTTTCCAGGGGCTGAAGAGGGGAGGGAATGGGGAAGTAACTGCTTACCAGGTACAGGGTTTCCTTTCGGGGTGACAAAAATACTTTGGAACTGGATACAAGTGGTAGTTGCACAATATTGTGAATGTACGAAATGCTACTGAATTTTATACTTTAAAATGGTTAATTTATGTTATATAAACTTCACTTCAACAGTAAAAAAAGGAAAAAATTAAAAGTGCGGGTGTCTTTGCGTCACTGTTTCCAACATTCTTGGTCACTGACTTTCTGACTTCCCCACAGAGAAATGCTTCTTTGTGACCCCCTCCCAGGTTGATCTATTGGTGGGAGCAGACAGGATGCTTACCCAGTGGCTCACTGGTAAAGGAAGGTCACAAATATTAGTGAATACCACATGCCAGGAAATAAGCTCAGTGCTTTCTGTGCATTTTCTCATAAAATCTTCACCACAACCCTACAAAGTACGTATCATTATCTTCATTTTACAGATGCAAAGACTGGGTTTTGGAGAGTGCGAATAGCTTGCCCAATGTTACTCAGCTAGAAAGAAGCAGAGGGTGACTCCAAAGCCAAGCCCCTTCCGTGAAGCAGCCAGTCTAAATGTTTTACCCATATCAGCAAGGGTCAGGGACAGCAGGCTCTTGCCACCCACAAAGGCAACTCCTAATAACTCAATGACCTGGGCCTTTGGCCAGTTGCTCCTCTGGGAAGCACCCAGCTTCTTCTCCTCCTGAGGCCCGCTATGTTCAGCTTACTACAGGCATTTCCCTGAAGCCCAGCTTGTCCCTTCTTGCCCTCCTATTTAACAGAGTGAATTGAGTTCATGGCACTCCATAAATACTAAGTGAATTAAACTGATCTCAGTATGCTGGAGCAAGTGAAACAAAATGAATTCATAGTGTTCTGGTTTTGGCCTGAACTAAAATAACCTCACCTTATTCCTGCTGTGATATGAGTGAGGGCTTTAGCGTTAAACAGACTTAGCTTCAAATCCTGGGTCTGCCACTTCCCTGCTTTGTGATCTCTGAGACTCAGTTTACTCAACCATAAAATGGGGTTGCAAAACTGTAAGGAGGATTGAACAATACAATGTGAGAAAATGTCAGCATACCTCATTCAGAAAATATCCACTAAGGCCCCACTATGTAACAGGCAGGATATTGGTTCAGTGGGATTTCTTTTAATGTGATTAAGACAAGCACAATCCTTGAACTCAGGAGACTTTTGTTATAATGGAAGAAACAGACACTAAATAACTATAGTCAGCCCTCTGTATCTGCAGGTTCTGCATCCACGGATTCAACCAACCTTGGATTAAAAATATTTGGAAAAAAATTCCAGAACATTCCAAAAAGCAAAACTAGAATTTGCTACATGCCAGCTACTATTTACATAGCATTTACATTGTGTTAAGTATTATAAGTAACCTAGAGATGATTTAAAGTATACAGGAGGATGTACATAGGTTATATGCAAGTATTATGCCATTTTATATAAGGGACTTGAGCATCTTCAGATTTTGGTACCCAAGGTTGTCCTGGAACCACCCCCTACAGATACTGAAGGATGACTGTAATTGCAAACCAGGGGTCTCGTCTATTTTGTGTGTGGAGGGGTGTCTGAGAAGGCTTTCTAAGGACGTGACGTTGGAGTTGAGACTGAAAAGTAAGTTTAGCAGGAGGGAGAGGAGAATGTTACAGCAAAGAGCACAGTGGATGCAAAGACCCTAAGGAGAAAATGAGCTGGGTGAGTTTGAGGAACTAAAAAGGGACCATTGTGACTGGACCCAGGTGTCCAGGGGGAGAGGGACAGGAGATGGCTACCATTCACTGCCAAACAGAGTAACCCACCCAGTTTTCCTGTCTCTACAGCCACCCTACTGTCTCTCACCAACCCTCCTAACTGGTTTTCCCTTTTGCATCCATGTGCCCCTCCAGCTCAATCTCCAGGACGGAGCCGCAGGCAAACTGTTAAAGAGGCAAAAAGAGTCAGATCACCTTCCACTTAAGGCCCTTCAATGGCTGGCTGTTGTTTCTAGGAGACTCTCAGATCAGCATCCTTAAGGTGGCGCTGCAGAGTCAAGTCCCTTCACCTCAGCCTCAGTAAGGCTGCAGTGCCACAGCCTCTTCCCCAAGCAAGCTGCCCCATACACAGCTCTGGTCACCCAGGTGGTCATGTATTGTACAAGAGGATAGGTCCCCGCCCCCAACCCACCTGGCTGGCCGGACCAGGTGCCAACCTAAATGCTTCCCAATGATGCACGGAATGGAACCTAAGGTCAGTGGAGGAAAAAGAACTGGACCAATCAGAATGTCTCTCTCAGGAGTTAAACTAAGGAATTCCATGAGACTGGCCAGAAGTTGAAAGGGTGCCTAAGGTCCAGTCAGTGCCATGTCGAGCCAAAGCCGCATGCAGTCTGACACTATGAGAGAAAAAATGCCACGAGGTATCAGGAGAAGCCCATCAGTAGACAGAGAGAAAACGGTGCAAGGGCACAGAGAGAAGCAGGGATGCAATGAAAGACACTGTATACACCAGAAACTAACACAGCACTTGTAAATCAACTATACTTCAATTAAAAAATTAAAAATTTTAAAGAAAGAAGGACACTGTGATTCTGGAGAAAGATGGGGATTCCCTGACCTGGGACAGCTGTTGGCTCCTGCCCCCGTGGGCAGCTCTGCTCTGAGCCCTTTTTCCTTTGTCACCCTAGGTGAACCTCTGCCATCAGACTCCTCTTTGCTTGAACTAGCCTGAGGGGCCTCTGTTCCTCACATCCCTACGACCCAAGCAGGCAGCTACTCAGTTGGGTCACTACCTTTTTGCTCTTTTGCATCTCCCTTGCACACAGGGCTTACACAAGCTCAATACACACCTGTTGGGGAAAAAAGAGTGAATGAAATTTACACCCAAAACAATGGCTAGAGAGGCATTTGGAGCTTGTTTTTCTTATTCATATCAGTTTTAATTGGCACATTCTGCACCCTGAATAAGAGATGGCATTTTCAGAGTGTGGTCCCTGTAGTCAGCTTAAAGCAAAAAGAAATAGAGGAAGCAAGTGGGAAGGAGGAAGAGCAGGGCAGGTCGGGAGGTCTGTAACTCCCATTTGTATAGACATTTACCTACAAGCAAATACCTATAAGCACCTCCTCAATCACTAAACTTGAGTGGAGACAGTAGCATAGCACACACAAAGGAATCTGGGCCTGGCTGAAGTCTATGTTTTCTCTGTTTAGTTCATGGTTTCCTTTCTTTAGATAACACATTTTTAACCTTGCGTGAGGCAGAAACTTCCCACTGTAATGTGGAGTTGTGCCCTTCTTTTCTTGCAATGGCCTGATGTACCACTGTTATCCTTTTTGTTATTACTATGTTAACTGCTTGGGCCCCACTCCATTCTGTGAGCACCCCCAGATTGCAGCACCCAGAGTGGGTCCCTGGACAGGGGAGAGCTATAACGTCCTCAGACACAGACAGGAGATGATTCCCTGTGCCTTGGATTCCAGCTGCCATGGCCATGGATCCAAACTCCTTGAATAGTGGTCAGTTGGCCCACTGGGGCCTTGCCATTAACTGAAGAGAGGGTTCCAGCTATGTAGGAAATAATTCAGTGGCAGAGCAAAAAAATGGAAAGGAAATAATCTGGTTGTCATTTCTCATTCTGTACAAATAACAAAGTTATCCTTCTCTGGGCATTCTCTCATGTTGACAATCATGAGGCAATATGCATACAGGATAAGAAGCAGGTTCAACAGACATCATTTACCTTCTTGTGACAGGGACAATGCATGCTCACCAAAAATGAGCTCCCTTCCATTTCCCAGCCTCCCTTGTTGTTAGGGGGCCATGTGGCCAGTTGCAGCCTATGGGCTGTGGGGAAAGTTCTGTGGGTCATTTCCAGGCTGCGGCAGTCAAGACCAGTCTGCTGCCTCCATCTCCTTCCCATGCTAGAGTCTCCCTGAAGGCTACCTGCTCTTGAGAGCAGGGGCTGCAAGATGAAAAACGGGGCTTCCCAGGTGGCACAGTAGTTAAGAGTCTGCCTGCCAATGCGGGGGACATGGGTTCGAGTCCTGGTCTGGGAAGATCCCACATGCCACGGAGCAACTAAGCCCGTGCACCACAACTACTGAGCCGCACTCTAGAGCCACAACTACTGAGGCCGCGTGCCACAACTACTGAGCCCGTGTGCCACAACTACTGAAGCCCACGTGCCTAGAGCCCATGCTCCACAAGAGAAGCCACCGCAATGAGAAGCCTGCGCACCGCATCAAAGAGTAGCTCCCACTCGCCGCAACCAGAGAAAGCCCGCATTCAGCAGCGAAGACCCAATGCAGCCAAAAATAAATAAATTTTTTTTAAAAAATGAAAAAGGGATGCCCAACAAGCATCTGATTTTACATGAACAAAAAATGAAACTTCACTGTGTTCAATCGCTGAGATTTTGAGTTTTATGTGTTACTACAGCACAGAACAGCCTCCGCCGGGCCTCACACTGTGAGATTCCAGGTAGGAAACACCAAAAGGCAAGAAACAATCCTGCTTTCAAGAAGCTTACAGTCTAAATTGAAAGAACAAGCAGGCAAATATTCCCACGTCAAATGCTGAAGTTCAGGCCACAAAGCTGGTAAATGGATATAGATTCAAATGGCCTGATAATAGGAAGGTGATTTTTATATGAGGTAAAAGGATAGGCTGACAGGCAAATATTCAAGGCCCTAAGAGATCAAATTTCATTAAATATGGTGATCATGCCATCCTGAGGTGGCACATTAACATCTTCTAACTGTAATATATAATGTTTTAAAACATACAGAAAAACAGAATAGTGTAATGAACCCTCATTCCACTCATCAGCCAGTTATTGTCATTTGCCAGTGAGATTTTCTCTACTCCGCATGTATCTTTCCCTGGAGTATTTTTTAAATGATCTAATAACCCATCGTGATCGCCTCAAAAAATAGATATCTTTTTACATTTAGTTTGTTCAAATTGGGACCCAAACAAGTTCTAAACACTGAATCTCACTGTTATGTCTTTAAAATCTGATTTCAGCTATGATAGTTTACCCTCACACACATTTTTAAACGCCACTTATACACATCGACTTTATAAAGTAATGCATTTTAGAGGTCCTGCCTACTCTGCTCTCACATAAGGGCAAAAGAAATCTTATAAACATCAGCTGAAATGTCGAGAGCCACCTAACCATGTTGGGTTTGCCGAGGTTACACAGAAAAATGTCTGGTCAGACTGCTTGCAGCAAACACACATGACACATGGCCTGTGAGGGGTGTCAGAGCCAGAGATCTAGAAAGTGCCTACTGGAAAAAGAGAGGCCACACAGAGTGTGTCTGTCCCTTAACTACTGGGACACACGGTCCCGTCCTGAGACTCAGGGACTATGCGGAAGGTTGTATTCTATCAGATAAAGTGGAAAGCGGCCCCCGACTCTGGTTCCTATCTTTGGCTTCTGACCAACAATAAGTGGCTTCTGTGAGGCAGTGGCCCGGAAAGATATTCAGTCGAAGATTCTGGAAGGGAACGACTGCTCCCTGGGTTTGAGCCTCTGCCTCTGGCATAACCGCAACTCGACCAACCAACCGGGTGAGCGAGTATGACTCAAAGGTTTCAAGGCCAAGTTCCAAACTCATGATTATGCTCACTGTTACTGCAGAATCAGAGAGGATTTTAGAACCTGAGACAGAGAGAGAGAGACAAAGAGTAAGGGACAAACACAGACGGAGACACAGAAGAGGACAAGAGTGAGGAAGCATCTATCCATCCAGCCAGCCAGCCAGCCACCCACACAAAGGTGAGGCAAAGGCAGCAAGAAGGAGCCAGAGAAAGGGCCAGGCCAAGAGCAGGTGTGAGGCAGAGAGGGAAGGCACAGAGTAGAGGCAAACACCATCTTTTCAAGTCCAACAGTTTCCTGAAGAACTCCACTCCAAGACCAATCCACTCCATAAGAAACTAACAGGTAAGCTGCACCCTCGGCCTTCAGTTTTCCACAAAGCACACAGCTCAGCCCGCTTTGCTGAACCACCCGTGCGGCGCTCCCTGGATGGGTATGAACAACCAGCCTTTGTTCTATTTTCCCAGCTACGGTGGAAAGGAACAGGAGCAATCAGCACAACAGCATATCAGAGGTGGATTATTGGTTTAGAAGGGGACCCAGATCCCAGAACCGCCCCCCGCAATAAGACAGCGCAAAGGTCTGCAGAGAAAGCAGGCGGCTGTGCCTGGGGTGATGTGCCAATTAAGAGGACTTGTTCGGAGTGACTCGGCGTGGCAATGCGAACAGTGCGTGTAAACGATCAAAAGCAGTCGGGACCCTTTCCCGTCAGTCACAGAAGATGCTTAAGGCTGGTTTCTTTGAATGCTGTTTTAGTAGTGGTCTCAGACAATACATCTTAAGGAACATTTATACTGTGTTCACTGCGCATTCAACTGTGGCCACTTCAAAGGTTTAGCCAAGTATTTTACGGCCATGGTAAAGGGTTCTTATTGATTTAAATTACAAGCTTGGCTCCCAGCAGCTCCACTTGAGGGCAAAAATGCAATAAAATATCCCACAGCACAAGAGACAGACATATCACATTGAAAATCTTAAGAGATCCTTTTCACGATAATCACTTTCAATGATATTTATTTATATGGGCAAGGTTATCAGAGAGATTTGTCTACAATCTTTAGGCTTTGGAGAGTTTGTCTTGGTTTGGATGGTGGCTTTTTAAAAATCTAGTTCAGACCTGGGCCAAAAAAAAGGTCGTAAGTGCATTCCACGTCTCCTGGCTTAGTCCTGCACCACTCCCTGACTACTAACAGAATGCTTGTTCCAAGAAGAGTGACAGTGACATACTGGCCATCATGGCTGAGGGACTATGGTTTTCAGTCCTCCCATCATTTGCATATCCAGCAGGCCAAACTCAGATGAATGAGAGGTGTCAAGGCATGAATGACAAGCCTATCAAGACAACGGAAGGCTGTCCCAGGATTAACTGTCAGGGAGACAAACTCCACTCTGGAGACTGAGACAGGAACATGCTATTGGAAGACTCTAAAACTGAGAAGGGTTCGAAGCTGTCAATATGAGACTCTGCTTATGCTACTCACTAAACCCTGTGATAATCAGCACAAAGGAAGTCACCTTATGCTAAGAAAAATGGAGAAAGCCAAAGCAGCATGCTCTGGTCTGCTTCATTCTTGGTTCCTGTATAATAATTTGCCTGAAACATAGCCAAGACAGAGCTAACCCCTGGACGTACACAGAAAATAGCAAATGACTATTATGTATCTGACATTTGAAATAACATGTTTCTGGAGGGTTGGCATTACAAGACTCATTTCACTTCAAAATGTTATTCCTAATGTAATTTTTTAAAATTCATAAGAGGCACTTGCTGGAATTCAGTGTAGCACTAAAGTCACTCAAAAGACAGAGGTCAAATTCATTTCATTTCTTTTATGTTTTCTTCTCTCTGCTAGATGAAATAAATGATTAAGCCTAGAACACTTGGCAGTTCAGCGAATGTGCTCCGTGGCACCATTATAAGATCGATTTTCTCAATACAGGAGTCTTTCTAGGGTGCACATTGCTTAGCTGACATCTGTCGCCGTTGTCATGGCAGCACTCTCTCCAGCATAGTGAGAGGTCAGGCCTGACAGGGAAGGCCTCGCCAGCTCTACCCCAGTCACTTCAAGGTTAACAGCCAATGGACCAAAGAAATAGGCAATTATAGTACAGTCAATTCCGGTTAAGGAAATATCTGAGAAGTAAATATGGCTGATAAGTGAATGGAAATGAAACAGCCAATGCTATTGATGCAATCCCATAATATCAATACCATTTTGTGGTGCAGTTTGGTTGTTTCTTGTAAAATTTCCATGCTCAAATAAATCTAGCATGAGAAAGGATAAGGAAAACTTCATTATGCTTCCATTAGCTCTGTACTTGAAGAAGAGAATTCCCACAAATGGAGAGATGAAGAGGAGAAGAGCAAAGGTTCTTCAAGGAAAAAGTGTAAAGAACATTCCCCGGGTCTCCATCCCCTGTTAGTTTAGTCCCCAATATTTCCAACTGTGTGCATGCCTGAGAAAAGATTCTCAGCATCTTAAAGGAAATTGCCTAAAATAATACTTCTCATTGCTATCTCATGTTTACTAAATTTATCGCTTATCGGGATGAAAATCCTTCCTACAGTTTCAAAACCCTGAAAAATATCAACCTTTCCAAATTACCAAATGTTGGAATTAATAATTTCTGATGATATACATTTCTACTAAAGCATAACTTTTGACAGACATTCTTTGAATAGAATTAGAGAAATGACAGGTGGAACTAAAGCGTAAAGATTTTCAATTACAAGTTGCATACCCCAGGAATTCAGTTACTGACAACCTCTTCAGGTTGCAATACTTGAAATTCATTACAGTACATACAGTCATATTACCCACTCCTGATTAAATTCTGTAGTTAGTATAAAGAAATCTTTAGATTTCATCAGACACTTGAACAAATGGCAATGACTTTCCCTCAGCTGTGAGATTTTGTTACTCACAAAGAAGAATGGAAAATTAAGGGGCTGCACTTAAAAGAGGTATTCAGATGATCTAGCTGTAAATGTTCATGAAAAGCCTCTTCTGTACTACTCCAAAAAAGAGAGAGAGAAAAAAAAAGCAAATTGAGGGCAAAAAAGATATATATGTGTGTGTGTGTGTGTGTCACTGTGGTTACTCATCTCAGATTTTTGTCAAAATATTCTCAGCTCTGGTCAGTGTAGACCATAATGACTGCTGAGGTCTTTGGTCCATCCTTGGCCACATCAGGAGGTAGAATCTCACCAAGCAGTGGTCAGGTTGCACTTGTCAACTTGTTTCCCAGAGTTTTCACTAATGAACCGAAGCCATGCATGTCTTCCTCTTCCTTTATGGGTGGAAGCTGGTTTAGCAGCTAAATTGGTGAGCTGACAATATTCTCTTCAGCCTCTTGAGAACCAAAGCCTTCATTTGAAAATTCAGCATTATTTTAGAAAGGTTCCATGTGGATGAAAGGGTAACCCACTCCAATTAGCTTAAGTGTAGAGGATTTTATTGTAAAGATACAACAGGCAATCCTGAAAAGGATTGGAAACATAGACAAGAAACACACTACATGCAAGCCAAATAGAATAAGAACTGGAATTGGAAAACCAAAAACCAGGGTTATTCTCTCTACATGTATTTCATATCTGCCACACTTTTCTTCTTCTTTCTTTACCTCTCTTTCAGCAAGCTTCCCTTGCTTTCAACATGGCTTAACCTGGCACAACCTTTCAGTTCTCGCACCATCCTCATCTTACTCAGTTTCTCAATGTCCAAATTTCAAATCCCTGTAAGACAGGGTCTGATTAGCTCAGCCCAGGCAATGGATTGGTTCTCCCACAGTCAGGTGCCCAGCTGGATTTAACCAGGGGGTAACAGTGGGCAGGGTTATGCAATTTAAACATGACTGCCCTGGATCAAAGATGACACATGAACTGAAAATCCTCCACATGCCCAAAAGCTTCACTAATGAGCAAGAGTTTGAAAATAATAAAATAAAATAATTTTTTAAAAGATGCTGAGATGGTTATTGAACAATATAACCATGAATTTGCATTAGTTGCAATATTGTCAGAGTCATCCCCATCAATATATAATTACAACCCCTGCAAAAAAAAATGTATAAACTCCTTCCTCCTTGTCTAATTACAGAAAAAGTCACACTCTTGAGCCTCGGCCTTCACAACAGGCTTCTGCCAGCACTGCACCCTAGTCTGTAGCCTGCATTTGCCCTGCACTTCAGCTAACCTGAACTGTCCTGTTCCCATTTCAAGCCCCACCCTTTCCTTTCCTCTGTAACTCCTTGCACACGGTGTCTCCAGTGCACCTTCTCTCTGGACCACACTGTAATTACCTATAACTAACACACAGTGGCTCTCAAAGGATAACCAGGAAGTAATGAATGGCCCCTGGAAGCAGGGTATTTTCTCAAGCAGATAGTTTAAATGGACACTTGATGTCATTTGTTAAGAGAAAGCATATGAAGCCTGTCCTTGAGGGCCAGCTCAGATGCCAGCACCTCATAAAACCTTCCCTAGACTACACAGATGAAAAATCAATAATCCCACCTCAGAGGAAGCATTTATTGTCTCCATCACTGTTTTCCAAATATAAGAACTTGTGGATCCTTGAAAGTACAAGCCCACAGACCTCTGAGAAACAGTCCATTAGAAGTTAAAACCCTGTCACCTGATGGGTCACTTGAGCCATGTTGAGTCCTAAATGCAGGACCTGAAATTATATGGCATTTCTAAGTTATTAGATTGACCCCCAGATGATCCAGAATATTATTCTACTAATGTTTAGATACTTATTAAAATAAAAACACAAATCATCATCATTAAATTTCAATTTTAAACACCTAATTGTTCAGGGCCTGTGTAGTCTAACATACCCAGAAGACTCGCATTCCAAATCACCGGGCCCATATGGAATTAACCAGATATCACCTCCACCATTTCAATGTGGCTATATAGCTCCAGCTTCTAAAAAAAAAAGCAAACACCTCTGGAGTTTGGTAAATTATGTATCTTCAAGTTACACTTGGTCAAAGCCATAAATCCAGGGCTTGTTTGGATGGTGATAGATTTCTAACTTGTTCACCTGTAAACCTAGTCAAAACACTGATCCTGGTCTTTTACAGACCCCATGATTCTAGACACACCATCTGAGCAGCAATGCCTATCATTTGCTAAAACAAGAGCACAGAGAAGAACTGCTTTATATGCTCACAAGTTGTGAAAATACAGTATTGATTCCATTTGAGGATTTTTCTGCTTATTTATCATCTCTGGTCAAAACTGAGAATTTGTAATTTGTATCTCTGTAACAGAGATAGAGATGACTTTTTTTATCCTTTGTCTTATTCTCAGTGGTTTTTTCAGATTTGGGCTGTGGCTATTTTTTAAATTCCTTATTCAATATATAAGATGCCAAGAACTGTTCCAGGCATCTGAGAATATAAATATCTCATAGCCTAATGCAGGAGACAGATATGTAAATAGACAATGCAATGGAATAAATTTTCTTAAACGAGGTATATATTAAAGGCTATGAGAAAGAAGAAAATCATTAACACTCACTCAGGCATTTCAGTAGAGTATCACAGAAAAGAATCTTTTTAGTTGGGTATTGTATTAGTTATAGATTGCTGCATAACAAATGACCCCAAAACATAGCAGCTTAAAACAAATTTCTTCTCGCTGTTTCTGTGCATCAAGAATTTGAGAGCTAGCTCAAGTTTTCTCATGAGGTTGCAATCAGGATCACTCACATGGCTGTTGGGAGGAGGTCTCACTTATTCCCTCTCCCTAGGCTTCTCCATGGGGCTGCTTGTGGGTGCTCATGAAATATCAGGTGAATTTCCCAAGAATGAGTGAACTGAGAGACAGAGACAGAGAGGTCCTAATCTTGAACATCACAAACCATCACTTTCTACATATTCTATTTCTTAAAAATTACTAAGTACAGTTCACACTTAAGGGGATGATAATTAGGTCCCATCCTTTGAAGGAAAAACTACCAGAGAACTCATGGGTATATTTTTAAATCACCATGAGTATTGAGGAATGAACAGGAGCTCTCTACAGAGAAGCTAAGAGAGAGAGAGAGAGAGAGAGAGAGAGAGAGAAAGCACCTAGAGCAGTCTAAGCAGAAGGAACAGCATGGACAGGTGTGAAAAACCATGAGTTCCCAGAAAAGTAAGGAGTTCACTGGAGGTGTTCAAACTTATCTTAGCCTTTTAATTAGATAAAATGTTACAAAGAAGCCCAGTATGCAAAACAAATAAAATGAGCTCTACCACAGTTGAAGCTAGGTGAAGGAGGGAGAGAGGGAACTCCCATGCCAAGGCAGTCTTTATGAAAACTCCGGGAGGCCCCAGAATATCACAGAGTTGTTTGAAAGTCACTGCTATAGCCAGTAGCTGTTAGTGGTTACCTATAGATGCAGGCATACTCTCGATTAATCTTTGTCTCATCAGGTAACAAATTGTGCTCTTGTTCTGTCACTGGGCTGTAACAAAATTTAAAAATAGATAAAATTCTCATTAAAAAGAGAGACTTCCCTGGTGGTCCAGTGGTTAAGACTCCGTGCTCCCAATGCAGGGGGCCCAGGTTCAATCCCTGGTCAAGGAACTAGATCCCGTATGCCACAACCAAAGATCCCGCATGCCACAACGAAGATCTCAGATGCAGCAACGAAGATCCCATGTGCCGCAACTAAGACCCAGCACAGCCAAGTAAATAAATATTTTTTAAAATTTTAAAGTAAAATTCTCATTAAAAAGAACAATGAAGGGGGAAAGGGGTGGGGTAGGAGGAATTCGGAGACTGGGATTGACAAATAACACACTATTGATACTATGTATAAAATGGACAACTGATGAGAACATGCTGTATAGCACAGGGAACTCACCTAGTGCACTGTGGTCACCTAAATGGGAGGGAAGTCCAAAAGGGAGGGGATATCTGTATGTGTATGGCTGATTCATTTTGTTGTGCAGTGGAGGCTAACACAACATCGTAAAGCAACCATACTCCAATAAAAATTAATTTTTAAAAAAGATGTAAATAAATAAAGCCAAAAAAATAAGAGTTGTTGATAGAAGCTGTGTAAGAAAAATGCCTATATAGCATCATTAAACATGTTATATTATGCTACTCATAAAAAAAAAAAAGAGAGAATAGTGATCTTATTGCAAATCCAGTTTCCTAATGGATTATATTCCAAGAGTTCACTTGTAAGATGGTTCTTTAAAACTCTGTGTATTAAATGTCCATCAACAGATGAATGGATAAAGAAGATGTGGCACATATATACAATGGAATATTACTCAGCCATAAAAAGAAACAATATTGAGTTATTTGTAGTGAGGTGGATGGATCTAGAGTCTGTCATACAGAGTGAAGTAAGTCAGAAAGAGAAAAACAAATACCGTACGCTAAGGCATATATATGGAATCAAAAAAAATATATGGTACTGATCAACCTAGTGGAAGGGCAGGAATAAAGACACAGACATAGAGAATCGACTTGAGGACACAGGGGGCGAGGAGGGGGAAGCTGGGGCGAAGTAAGAGAAGCATGACATATATACACTACCAAATGTAAAATAGATAGCTAGTGAGAAGCAGCAGCATAGCACAGGGAGATCGGCTCAGTGCTTTGCAATGATCTAGAGGGGTGGGATAGGGAGGGTGGGAGGGATGCTCAAGAGGGAGGGGAAATGGGGCTATATGTATGCATATGGTTGATTCACTTTGTTGTACAACAGAAACTAACACAGCATTGTGAAGCAATTACACTCCAATAAAGATGTATTTAAAAAAATAACTGTGTATCAGTTAGCTACTGCCACAAAGGTGTTGTGTAACAAACCATCTCAGAGCTCATTGACCTAAAACAACTATCATTTATTCTCACATATCTACAGCTCAGCTGGAGGTCAGCTAATTTATGCTGGCTCTGCTTCAACTTGCAGGTCAGCTAAAGGGGTTGCAGCTACCCACAGAAAGCTTATCTCACAAAGAGACCAGAAATGCAAAAAAGGCACAAGAGGGCAAGCAGAAGAAGACAAAGCCTCTTAAGTCCTAGAATTAGAAGTGGCACACTTTTGCCCACATGGTTGGCCAAAACAAGTTTTATGGACGAACCTAAAGTCAAGGAGCAGGAAAATGCAGTCTGTCTACATGAGGCTAAAGCAAGGGGGTGAAGCACTGGAGCCAGTCATTCAATCTACTACATTCTGGATGCATTTTTCCATAAAAACAAAATTTTAATTGTAGTTTATCATATTAGCTCACCAAAACTGATTTAATGCCAAGAAGAATAACAACAGTAGCTAGAATCAGGTAGTTACATAATGCAGGCGGCACACTTTTTAAGGAAGCCAAGTTTGTCTTCCCAGCTCAGTTTCTTCAACCACTTCTCAACAATTTTCACATCTCTCCCTACACGCTCTGCATCTTCATGGCTGCCCTAAACCCTACACCACTGTGCCTCACTCATCTCTCATTTCCCTCCTCCAATTATGTTGGCCCCCAAATTCAGAACTCAGAACGCCTCCATGTAGAAGCTCTCAGCCTGCTGTCAAAAGGAAGATAATCTGATTGATTCAATTCACACTTACATATGAATGCCCCACTGCTTCTTCACACTCCCCAAGACATCTGCCTTTTTAAGGGGCTTGTTCCATAGCCCAGTGATCCTCCCACTGGTAAGATTCCAGATAGTGAATTGGTGAAAGTAAAAAAGTCTGGAATATTTTCAGAGAAGGGGAATGTGTCCTAGAGAGGCCTGTCAGTTACCCTCATTGTGTGAACAAAGTGTCACTCATACACGTGGAGCCTGCTGCATTCATTTTATTACTCTCAGTTCCAATATTTTCTTTTCCTCTCTATGTTGCTACAGGGAATTGAACTCACCAAGAGAAGATAAATGTCAGTGTTATGATTTACATCTCATTACAGGACTAGAGTTGTTTCTCATTTTAAAATCTACTCTATAGGTTAAATCTTTAAAGGCATTCTTTTTTTTTTTTCTTTCAACATTAAAATGACATATTTCAAATTTTTCTTTCAGCATTAAAATAACATATTTCAACATGAAATATGCCTACTTTGACTTAGGAAGAGCTTAATGATTTGGGCCTTGCATTGGGTTTTCATGTGAACATCCCTATTTTAAACAAATAACAAAAAAAGAAATTACTATCTTGAGAACACTGCAATTAATCATCTTTGAAAATGTGTTTACTATTAAAGACATCATAAAGAAAGATTCCATGTATTACATTTTAGTAACACCACTTTTCTATGCTGTACAAATGTCTGTGTATAGACAAAGACCAGTGGAAAGTTGAGGATTGAAGATATCACGTAAAAGACTAACCTGAATAATTTGGACCAAAAAAAATATAGCTTTATTGATCCTGAAGTATGAATTTATGTATGGTTCATTTCTGCTGATGTTTTCATGACAAAAATTAGCAATGCCTATATGCCTTATGACAGTATTATTATGTCATATTTTAGCCATTTTGAGCAGCCTTTGAAATAGTCAATATCCTCCCCCATCACTTTGCTACACAAACTGTGGTACCTAGCATCAAGCTCCCTGAGGATGGGCCAGTAGAAACAATTATTTCTCTTCTTGTCTAGTCAAATGCCAATAACCATAGCATCAACTTCAAGGAGGCTATGTTAGGTCAAGATTTGGGGTGTTTTGGTTTAAGAGCTCCTTCTCACATTTTTTCTTACATTAGCCAGACGTGATCCAAATTCCATGCTATCCAAGGGAAAAAATGCTTTTCTCTTGTTTCTTAACAATTCAATTCTGATGAAGTCTAAATACAGTCACAACTCGCACTGAGGAGAACTGTGAAAGGGGGTGTGTAATAAGAAGTATGATTGGAAAGGTAAGTCCAACCCTTCACCAATGGCAGGGTAGCCAACCATTTGTCAATCGTGAGGTTGCCCTTATTCCTGGCTCATTTAGAGTGAACTACAGGTTAACAGCTAAAACGAGACATAGGGTTCAGAGCAACATTTCAAATTCCAGATCCCACATTTACCAACCATAATGCGGGCAAGTTACTTAACCTCTCTCTGCCTCAGTTTCTTTACCTGTACGGAGGATAACCGTATATACCTCTCAGGGTAATTGTAAAGATGGAACGAGTCCATATGTTTGAAGTGTTCAGAACAGTGCCTGGCACATCGTAAGCACTGTATTAGGGTGTGTTGTCCTCGTCAAGTCACCATCATCATCACCATCATCATCTGTGGATTCCTCTTGGCCATGCAGTCTCTCTTTCCTCTTAACTCAGATATTTGAGAGCAGCTAAATCACCCCATAGTTGATCTGAATTCTTGAGTTCCTTCTTAAACATTGTTGTTGGGAGTATAGCTTGGACAACCACTAAGATCTTGATATGATCTAATACAGTTGAAGATGCTCATTCCCTACGACCTAGTGAAGCTATTCTCAGGCATATACAATGGGGAAATTCTTAGACCTGGGCACCAAGAGACTAGATTGGATTAGAATATTCATGGCAACATGGTTTGTAATAACAAAAAAGGGAGACATTCAGATGGTCATCAACAAGAGGATGGATAAATAAGCCATGGAGTATTCATACAACAGAGTAACGAACAGTTCTTGAGTATGAATAAAGTATGTTACATGTATCAACTTGGACAAATCTCACAGATATAATATTGAGTGAAAAAAGCAAGTCATAGAAGATTACATTTACATAGGGTTCAAACACTGGAAAACTTGTCTTTAAAAAGCAGGAGAATGATATGCACAAAATCATGACAGTGGTTACCTCTGGGAGTAAGAGGGTTGTTCTTGGAGTCTCCATGGTAGTAGTAATAATGTATTTTTAAATTTGGGTGGGAGGTATGTGGACATTCATTTTACTGCAGAGTTTTATAGCTCACATATATTATGAAATTTGTAAGTATTTTAACATTTTATTCAAAACCTCTTCAATGAAGAAAAAATAAAACCACCACCTTGCTGGAGTCCCACCCTGTTTCTCTCATGTGGGGCTCCCACATACACCTGTGGCAGCACAAATTTAAACCAGCTCCAGTTTCTCCTCTTCAGTACACTGGGGCACTCTTCTGCAGGTATTTCTCTTTAGGGATGTGCAGTGGGGTCTGGTCAGGAAGGCACTCTGCCTCTATTGACATTTTTGTTTATTTTCTTAATAGAAGAATGCAATATTATGCCAAAATGATATGGACGCCTCATCTCACAAACATCACTCTGTCTATCGCCTCACAGGCAGGAGGTGGGTTTGCTTTCCCTGTTTGGCAAAGGAGAAATGGAGGCACAAAACAACCACAATGCTACTGCCCAACTCTTACAGTCGTTCTGCTTCCTTCAGGCGGCTTCTGTTCCGTTTATCCCCAAAGGTGCCTCATGCATTACATTTGCCTGTATAAACCATCTGCAAGTTCTTTTGGAGGTCGGAGAGCTGTAAATCTTAAATTTAGAAAACAATGAGGGAATGGCACCTCTGGGATTAAAACCCAACTCTCCTGATTACAGGTTCCGTAACTGAACAACCTCTAAATGGGATTTAAGTCCATACGTGGTGTTCATTATGCACCACATGCAAGCTGAGAGCTGGGGAGACAGGAAGGAACCTCTGGAAGCTGGAACAGTGCGCACCTGCAATAATGGCACAAGTCATGGGCAAAAGCCACGGACCCTCACCGTGGGCCCCTCCCTGCAGCCACCCAGGGCTCCTCTTTGCATCATGTATTTGTTTCTAAGACTTGGGGATGGGAGAGGAAGGCAAGAAAGCAGTTTTTCTTCTTAATAGGTTTGCTCTTCTTGCTCTGGGTGGAATCAATGCAAGTGGGGTTGAACACTCTCCCTAATGTTCCCTCCTCATCTGCTGCCTTCCATTGTAAATAATTCAGATAAAATAAAATAATCATATGCTTGTAATTACCACCCCTCTTCCCCCCAAATGAGTGATTACTGCAATGCTGTCCTCCTGGGTGTTGCAGCGGCCGTTAACAGCGCCCAGACTGGTGGCAAGTTAAAGCTGGGATGCATGTGGCATCTGAAGGTGAAGGCGGGAGGGCTGTTGGTTGTTCTTCCTGAGCAGAAGAACAATGAAATGACGCCGCTGTGCTTCTGTGGAAACGGCTGGCGTTCTGCTAAGGCGCCTGGAAGCAGCACAAATTTAAACCAGCTGCTTTAAACCAAATTCTCCTCTTCATTCTAATTTCCATTTTTATGCATGAGAATAAAGGTTCTATGAGAGGCTCCAAGGCACCCCGCATCAAGAAAAAGTATGCCTTTTCTCCCAGCTTTACCTCTTCATAGAATTTTTATTTTGTGGGCTTATTTCTTCATGCAAACACCTTGCCACCTGTGTGGACCTTATTAACAAGAACCTTTAAGAGAGGAGTAAGTGGTTGTTTTGCTTCAGAACATCAGTAAAGTTCAGGCGGTAATGGTACCAGTTACACTATGAGGATGAATGTTCTCAACCCCACAGAACGAAGTGGTGGCAACTCACCAAAAAGGGAGGGAAGGGGTTCCCAACAAAACCGTGTGTGTGAGCAGTAGGGGGTAAGGGCTGTGTGGTGGAAGGAATCTCATTTGGATACCAATCATTTACAGGGAAATCTCTGCTTGATAATAGTTCTCTTAAAAGAAGATGGTCTGTAGACTCTCCATCTTCATGGAGAATTAAAGAAGTTGTAAACAATAATTTTGAAAACAGCATAGACAGGGTTGTTATGATCCCAGCTTGCTACTGATACTCAGCATGTGACCTTTAAATAAAAAGCTGGAAAAAAAAAAAAAAAAGCTGGACAAAAGAGACTGAACTCATAAACAGGTAGACCAAACCCTGGCTCTTCCTTCTTGCTCTCATCCACTCCTCGGAGCTGGTGGGGAAGGCCTTGAGCAGTGGAGGGAAGTGGCCTTCGAAGGCCACGGGTTCCCCAGGCTGCCCCAACACAATGGGAGTAGAATTTGATCCCTTCTCTCTGATGCTTTCTCAGGACCAAGGATGACAAAGGCCGAGAGGCTCTCAGTCTGACCTGCCCAATACTATAGGCACTAGGCACATGTAGCTAGGCACACTAAAACTAATTAATTTTTAATAAGATTTAAAATTCAATTCCTCAGTCACACTGGCACATTTCAAGTGTTCAGTGGCCACACGCGGCTAGTGGCTGCCATACCGGTCAGAGCAGACACAGAACATTTCCATCATCTTAGAGAATTCTGTTGGACAAGGCTGCTCTATTGTGAGCTCACTGACAGAAGAAAGGCAGGTGTGCTGACCACCTGGGGGAAGTCTTTCAAAAGGGAAGGAACAGGATCTCCAACGTCACCTCACTTCCACATTTGGTGCAACTGTTGAAATAAGTTAAGTATCCACGGGAAACAGTGTAACACCCAGTGTTTTAAAAATCTTATTTCTACCTTAATGAGTCTTAAGATATAATGGCAGGACGTTTTCAAGTACTTAGTAAATGTATCCCTCAATTTGGCTAATTTTCTTCTTCCATTGGATGTTCTTAATTGTTAATATAGGGAAGTTTCTGGACAGAGGAAAAAGCATATTCTGGGCAAAATTATTTTCCATTTCTAAAAAGAAAAGAATAGTGATTGCAATGATAATATGAACTTTTGCATTAAAATATTACAAAATACATTATGTGGAATAAATTCCAAGATATCAGCATTTTATGAAAAGCTAAGATATGGTTACCATCACCCTCTGCCCCACCTGAGAGAGGACCAGGGTCAGCCCTCAGGTGTTCCATTTCCCACCTTCTATCAGGAGCCAGGCACTGTGGCTGGTTCTGAAGGGTATAAATGACCCAGACAGAAGATGCCAACCTCAGTATCAACCCAGGAAATGAGAAGTACAACAACAGGATGCCCTGGAAGGGCAGGGGAGGGGTGTGAGCCTGGATGAAATCTTAATGCCACGTGTAAACTCACTGGATGTGCTTCAAGATATAAATGATTCTGACTTCATATTTTTAAATGCCGTATTTAAATAATGCAAATATTAGGATGCTAGAAAATACCAGTATGTTTTACTTTAAAAATAGCACAGGGCTTCCCTGGTGGCGCAGTGTTTGAGAATCTGCCTGCCAATGCAGGGGACACGGGTTCGACCCCTGGTCCGGGAAGATCCCACATGCCACGGAGCAACTAGGCCCGTGAGCCACAACTACTGAGCCTGCGCGTCTGGAGCCTGTGCTCTGCAACAAGAGAGGCCACGATAGTGAGAGGCCCGCGCACCGCGATGAAGAGTGGCCCCCGCTTGCCGCAACTAGAGAAAGCCCTCGCACAGAAATGAAGACCCAACACAGCCAAAAATAAATAAATAAATTAATTAATTAAAAAAAAATAGCACAGACTATGGAATATTGGTGTACTACGCTTAGTATTACCATCACTGGGGGAAAAGAGGCATTCACATTTCTTATTCTTACACTTCGAATAAGAGCAGAAATTTTGAGAGATTTGTTCTGATGTACAGAACATTACACATTTATTTCAAATGTTATTCATCTTTTTTATGGAACTCTGATGTCTGACATGACTTGATCACCTTGATTTTCCACCTCAGTATCTCAGATATTTATTCACTCATTGATTTATTCATCTATTCTTTGTTCCCTTGTTCATATACACAAATTTTTTCCGTTCAACAAAAACACACCGAGCATCAGCTATATGTAAGGTACTGAGCACAGTGCTGTGGTGGATTCAGAGATGCATCAAAAGCCTCCCCAACTAGCAGGCTAGAAAAGACTGGTTCATTTGTTCATTTTTCAAGCATTGTTTACAGGAAGGATTGCCATATACCGGGCTCTGTGCTAGCGTCTGATAAACCTTCTTTCAAGGTTTTGTAGTCATAAAGGAGAGAGAAACAAGCAGTTAGTCTAATAATGGCAGTGCACAACTGCATGATGATCACTGAAGGGAAGTACAGGGAAAGAAAGTACTTGGGGGTTTAGAAGCAGGGGCGCCCACTTCCTGCCTGGACAGCAGGGCCACTTCCTGAAAGAGGTGGCTTTTGAGCTGGATCTTAGAGCTGGAACCCTGGGTACCCCAGTTTAGCTGGATGATAAGCTGAGTAAAGGGAAGTGGAGTGGGGGGAAAGGCCGGAAAGGCAGGTCATGGTCACAGGAGTAACAGAGGACCTAAATGCTGACTGGGCTAGAAACTTACTACCCTAGTACCATCCCAGTTAACAGTGGAAGGCAGACTCCAGCACCTGCCTTTCTTAACGAAGGGTGGTCACTTTATCCATACTTGTAAACACCTAGGAGCCTGTGTCTATTACATCCATTCTGTGATTGGTGCTCCATGTGACACGAAATAATTATGTCATCAGTTACAATGCCAGGCAGCCACCAACACCAGAATCCACTTACATTCCAACTTAGTTCTCCTTTCCTTAAATGTATACCTGATAGTTCAATTCATCTTCAGAGTGATAGATCTTTTACAAAAGCCCCAGGAAAGTGAAGGAAAGGATTCATCCCCAACGAGCAGAAATTTGTAATGTGGGTGGTGGGAAGAACCCTGGACTTGAAGCCAGAAGACAACTTAGGCCTGGCTCTGTCATTTGGCAGCTGGTGATGAAGGGCAAAGCATATACATATGCTCTGACCCTCGATTTCTTATCTTCCTATAAAGTGGAAGGAGACAAATGATGTCTGCCTTCACTCAGCTATAAAATACTGAGAAAATAGTAGCTATTACTACATTTAGATAAGAGTTTGGAATAGTTAAGTGTTGATTCATCATCTGCCAAAAATAAATCTGGAATAACTTTTTCTTTGTGAATAATGTCCTCTTCCTCATCAAAGTACTGATTTTCTTTCTATTTCAAAGCTACTCTTTCTTCAGAAATATTTTATAGGGTTGGCCAAAAAGTTCGTTCAGATTTTTCCATTAACACCTTACAGAAAAACCCAAATGAACTTTTTGGCCAACCCAATATATCCACATTAAGATGATTTCGTCCGTTCTTTTTTAATTCTCTTTCTTAGCTTTTGTTTGTTATTTAATTTAGTTTTCCTAAATTAAGGATTTATTTTGTGATTTAAATTCTGAAATTGATCATGAATTTTTTGATTTTCTACTATGTGCTTATTAAATTCATATTTCTGGCGGGGGAGGATACAGAAGCAGTATTGGGCATGAGCTCAGACCACAAAGACATTACACTCTAACTAGTTACTTAAGATCATTTATGTTGTTACATTATGTATGCAGTTAAAAAAACAATGTAAAAGAATAACTGAAGGTCATATTATGGTTGAGATTACATGTGCTTCAGAGCATAGGAAAACGGAGAACTCACCTAAAACAGAAGCAGCAGGGAAAGTTTCACACAGTAGGTGGGTTCTGGGGGAGCCCTGAAGGTTAGGCAGGATTTGAATGGACGACAGGAGAGGGTGGGCATGCTGGGTACTGAGAAGGCAAGGCAATGGTTACGAGCAGTACATGATGTGGCCCAATGAGAAGAGTGGACAAATCAAGAGCATAGAAAATGCTGGAAGTCAAAGGAAATAAGGTTGGGTCAGATTACAAAAGATTCAGAAGCTTAGCTCCTTTGAGCAAATGACTTTTGATCATTTAAACTTCTTGGGGTCACATGTAACTCACTGCAATGGGTAGAAGA
This sequence comes from Balaenoptera acutorostrata, assembly GCF_949987535.1. Taxonomy (NCBI): domain Eukaryota; kingdom Metazoa; phylum Chordata; class Mammalia; order Artiodactyla; family Balaenopteridae; genus Balaenoptera; species Balaenoptera acutorostrata. Next base: position 51,149,542 of record NC_080070.1, read on the forward strand.
TAAGTGAGATACCCTCTTTGCTTCAAGATGCTGGTAGTCTGGGACAGAGGACTGAGTCTCCTAACAAATAACTATTTGCATCCACTGATTTGGGGGAGCCAAGGAACCTCCTAGGGGGAACCAAACAAGCAAGTCAACAAACTTGAAGTGTTTTTATAAATGTTGGTCAGGCAATTTTGTACATGTTTTGAGAGGAGAGGACATCAGAAGCCAAGTTGTGGGGAAGGATATCGCAGGAGAGAACTCACCCTATGGGATGGGGTCTCGGAGGGCAAGCCAGTCTGTGAAGAAGGCCCAAGAGCCAGATATGGTAGCAATCCTGGGTAACTGGTGGTGCCTGGTACCTGGAGCCACCTGACCCAGCTAACTTGATGGTGTCTATATACCTGTGTAGGAACTGAGAGAGGGCCTCAATACATTTCTTTAACACCACAGTGCTCAAGCAACAATATGGTGGGACCCCACTCTTACTGTAACATAATGGAAGGAGACCACCAAGCAGTCATAGCACCCATGAAAACTGATCATATCAGCGGGGGCAGGCCAATCTTTCGGTATCTGCACTTAAGCAAGGGAAGAGGGCACCACAGAGCAGGCCAGAAGAAGCCACATGGTGGAGACAGCAAAGGCCAGAAGTATTATGACTGACTAGATATATCATCAAAAATATGTACTTTATCCCCCCAACCTCCATACAAAGAGTGTGCTTCCCTACCCCTTGACTTTGGGAGGGCTAAGTAAATTACTTTGACCAAAAGGGGACACAGGCTGAAGCTTAAAATGTGCTTGTGTGGTGGGGCTTGCCCTCTTGTGCTTCTGCCACCATCCGGAGAAAACTCTGTCCCAGTGAGCCCCTTGGTCCAAGTCGGACCAGACCCAGACCCACAGGATGAAGCAGAGCCAATCCTAGCCAGCCTGCAGATCCATGAGAATAAGCGACATAACGTAATTCACACAAACTGGTAATCCAAGCCACACAAATTGCAGGATCCAACATTCCACACACTGGGGATTGTCCCTGCCTACCTTGGTGACTGTACCTACCGATAACACAATAACCTGATTGTGTTATTCACAAAAAAAACTATAAATAAAGGCCCCACACAAGGAGTGTTGTTTTATTTTTTTTTCATTGAAAGCAATGATTTACTCCAGCTTTGGCCAAAATAAAGCACGTCTATGAACAAAAGCTAAAACTGGCCCAGACTTCAAGCTGGGTTCTGCGGTGGAAGTTTCTGGAACTCAAAGCAAATTTTTTTCCTTTCAGTGCATCATTCCTTTTTTTATATTGTATAACTTTTTATTTTGGAATAACTTTAGACTTACAGAAAAGTTGCAAAAATAGTACGAACAGTTCCTATATTCCCTTCTCTCAGCTTCCCCTAATGGTAACATTTATTTGGATTTCACCAGTTTTTCCCCCGATGTCCTTTTTCTGTTCTAGGATCCAATGCAGAATCCCACAATGTTTTGTCTCCTTAGTGCCTTCAAATTCATGACAGTTCTTTAGTCTTCCTTAACATTCATGTCTTTGACACTCTTGAAGATTACTGGTCAGTTATTTTTCAGAATGGGTTTGTCTGATGTCTTTCATAATTGGAGTGAGGTTACACATTTTTAGTAAGAATACCATGATGTTGTGTTCTTCTCAGTGCATAACAGGGGTCGAGGGGAACTGTCTTATTACTAGTGATGTTAACCTTGATCACTTGGTTAAGGGGTATCTGCTGGGTTTCGCCACTGTAAAGTTACCATTTCTCCTTTGTAATTAATAAACATCTTGAGAAAGATACTTGGAGGCTGTACAAATATACTGTTTATCCTCCAACCTTCACCTGGTGGTTTTAGCATCCATCAGTGGATCTTGCTTGCAACAATTGCTGTGGCATTTGCCAAATGGTAGCTCACACCTGAAACCAGAGGGAAGCAGCTAATGAACCGTCCCTTTGCTTCCCAACCTCGACTTAACCAATAATGAGATTTGAACTAAGTGTGCAAAGGGATAAAAAAGGTCCGGTTCCTGAAACGAAGGCATCTCCGGCACAATTTCTGGGCTGCTTTGCAGAGTTGACTAAACAGCAGCTGACAGATCTTGCTTAGTAGGCAAAGAGAACAACCACGGAGCACACCCAACTCCCCTGCTAATCAAGGTGAATAAAGCCATGACATACAACAGAAAACCACAGGACTCTGTTTAACACAAGCAGGGGCTCAACTTAGTCAGCTGGCTACCTTGTTTTCCATTTGTAATTAGAGTCACAAAGAAACCGCCTCCTTGAGTGCTACCCCACCAGCAGAGCCCCAGACAACGTCCTCATTTTCAATAAGTCTTCCCCTTTATCTCACTCTGCCTGATGCCTAATAAGCTGATTGCTATTTACTTTGGACCAACAGCTAATCTGTTAATGATTGATTTTAAATTTTTACAGTCATTTGTCTCTGGCAGGACCTGAGACTGCAAAAGGCAGTCCTTTCCTACCTGATGAATTGGCTTTTTCTTTAAGAAAAAAAAAGAAAGAAAGAAGAAAAGAAGAAGAAAAAAGAAAGAAAGATTTAAGTCAAAAGTCTTCATGGTTGCATTCTGCTGACAAACTATTGACATTCAATGAGAAATTTCAATGCAAAAAAAGAAATGGTAATTCTTCCTCTAAAATTCATCTGCTTTTGAAATTGTCAGCAAATAATAAAAGTGGACATTTTGCTAATGGTGGTGTGGGGTAAAGACCCTCTTCCATATGAAGTAAATTGTAATTGTACTATAAATTTGCAGAGCCTGAGATTCTTTTTTTTTTTTTTAAGAAATTCACGTTCTTTTATTTATTTATTTATTTATTTATGGCTGTGTTGGGTCTTCGTTTCTGTGCGAGGGCTTTCACTAGTTGTGGCAAGCGGGGACCACTCTTCATCGCGGTGCGCGGGCCTCTCACTATCGCGGCCTCTCGTTGCGGAGCACAGGCTCCAGACGCGCAGGCTCGGTAATTGTGGCTCACGGGCCCAGTTGCTCCGTGGCATGTGGGATCTTCCCAGACCAGGGCTCGAACCCGTGTCCCCTGCATTAGCAAGCAGATTCTCAACCACTGCGCCACCAGGGAAGCCCCCCTGAGATTCTTAATTACCAAAATTGATGCTCATTGCCCAGCTGGGATGGGATATCTAAACTAATGCTTTTACTGTCCTTTAAAATGATCTAAATTGCACACCATATGATATGTATATTTTTTGTAGGATATATGCAGAAAAGTAGATTTTACTTTCCGTAAAAAAAAAAAATTTTTTTTAATCTGTTTAATAGACAATAGGTGGTTTAACTGGTATCACACGGCAATGGTCTGCAATTTAATCACTGCTTCTGAAAATGGAACAGTGGATAACTACTGTGCTCTGAAAAGTAGAGGGAACACCAGGCATGAGAGCACTGTGTGCATTTATAAACATCGCTTCTTCCACAAAGTTAAGCTTGCCTCAGAGATGCCATCTCTAATTTTGTAAATGAGCATGACCCCCATGGCTAGCATTCCCCTCAAATATTTATTAAAACACACCCTGGTCTTCCCTAGTGGTGCAGTGGTTAAGAATCCACCTGCCAATGCAGGGGACATGGGTTCAAGCCCTGGTCTGGGAAGATCCCACATGCCATGGAGCAACTAAGCCCGTACATCACAACTACTGAGACTGCACTTTAGAGCCCATGAGCCACAGCTACTGAGCCTGCGTGCCACAATTGCTGAAGCTCTTGCGCCTAGAGCCTGTGCTCTGCAACAAGAGAAGCCACCACAATGAGAAGCCCGTGCACCCCAACGAAGAGTAGCCCCCGCTTGCCGCAACTAGAGAAAGCCCGTGTGCAGCAGTGAAGACCCAATGCAGCCAAAATCAAACAAACAAACAAACAAACAAATAAATAAATAAATAAATAAGCTATACTTAAAAAGAAAAAAAACCCCAAGACCTCTCATCTCAAAATGGAATTAAACTCATCCAAGTGTCTCTGAAAGATGAGAGTGATTTAAAATGTGAACCAGCACTTCCACCAAGTAAAAAGGAAGAACACTAGTACAAAACGGTGTTTGGGTACCTGTAAGTGGTAGCAGGTCTTCCTGGAGGGCCAGTGTTATAAATTAGCAGATTAGACATTTTGCAGAGCCTCTAAGCGGAAAGGCTCAACTGTTTGAAGGATAAAAGCCCTAATCTTATTAATATTTTAGATCCTGCAAGACAGTGAGGCTCCATCTGCTATCAGCACTAACTGAGGAAGAACCGAGGCAGCTGAGGGACAGAAACCGCGGCCTCCCAAATGGTCTACTGACCTTCCTGAGAGGCAGATATCATGTGACAGCGATTGCCTATCTCAGCAGACAGGCTGGAAACAGGAGAAAGTGTTAAATATAACCAGGTAGACAGTGATGAATTGACATACTGAAAAATCGAACGCTTCAGTAATCAGCCTCAGGATCTGATATCAACAACATTTTTCAGTTTTGTCCAAATTCATTGAAAGGTGTACTTTAGCAAGTTCACTTCTCATTGGTAAGACCTTTCATCTTTATGCTGCTTTTCTGATTGGATTCTGTGTCATCACCGGTTTGGGTGGCTCTGTGCACAGGAAGCAGACAGACTGTTCACTTGTGAGAGAAGGAGGACTGGGATGAGCACACACATAAATGTGTTTTACGCCAGCATTAATTACAAAACTATTAAATATCTATCATAATGGTTATTTAGAAAGAATTATTAAAGCCATGGTATATGAAAATGCATCAGGTACTGTATTCTAACAGCACAGTAAACCTGAAATATTAATATATTGCCCTCTATTTTGCAGTAGGAAGCTTCTATAACTATAATTCTAGTTATAGAACTCTAATTAATGTCTACATGGCCTCAGATAACTTCATTAAATCTTTGGAATATTTATATTATCCAAAGACACTCTCTACCCATTAGAATAAAGAAATCTCTTAAAATAACTTTTAAAAATCCTACTGATACGCTTTTCTTTTTATGAGACACATAAGTCATATAATTTACTTTAAGATTTATTCATCTCTGTAGCAGTATTCCAAAAATTCTTTAACTCTTAACCACTTTTTGTCCCTGGTACAGACAGATGTAACAAGGTTGTCAGCTGAGGTCACTCCCTCCTTTGAGATTTAAATAAAAACTTGCTCAAGTCTCCAACCCTCATCCTGTGGGAAGTCCAATATTCTCCCCTAGATTTCTGAGAATTCCTGAGAGTTTATGTTCTCATAGTCACTTCTCTCTCCCCAGTGACTTCTTCGGGTTGAATTCTTGATCTCACTGTCTCTCATCTTTTATAGCTGCCCATGCCAACCCAGATTTTGAAGGTAAACCCTTTTACTTGATTTCTGCCAAAACACCACTCCAATAAAGTATTTGTGTGGAAGAGACTTTCTGTTTCCTTAAAAGTCTCTCATCAGGTCCCATCACTTGCTGCCATCTTGCTTTCTGCCTATTTCATCCCTCTCCTGTCTTCTGTCTCTTCTGCTTTCCCCCATTCCCAAATTCCTCTAAACTTCTTCCACAGAGCAATTCGCTATCTCTTAGCCTAGCTCCAGACTGTCCAGACTATCTCCTGGGGACCTTATCTTCACAGCCAAATGCTTCCATTAAGGTGGTAGACAGTCTCCTCCCTAAAAGGAATTCCTGGCTAGCTCTTAAAATAACAGCATTTTCCTCTAAGCTGCTCATATATTACAAGAGAGATGTGACTCATTCCTGCAAACATTCAGGAAAAGAAACACAAAGGACAACTAATTTTGTGATAAGCACCATAGGAAAGCATCTACAACAGAAGGTCTACAACAAACAGGGAGATAAGATCAGAATTGGGGGGCACTATAGCTTGGGAGGCAGGACTTTGAGGGGACCCTGCTTTCAAATTCACCCTGCAAGGGCCAATAAAAGTATTGACTCATAGATAGCCAGAGGACCATGTTGAGCTGGAAATAAGCCTCCATCCCAATGTCTTCCGAAGACTCTGAGCTCCTGGCTTTTCCCAGAAAGTTCAGTGTAGGAGCACCATAAATAGTGTTGTACGTGACTGATTTCCTATTGCAGACTAAGCCAGAGCTTAAGATGAGAAAATTCCCTGCTGCATGGATAAGTAGAAAGAGTTCCAGGAACTGACCAGAAGTCAAATTCTTTCACTTTACTCCCAGCTTGAATATAGGAGATAAAGCATCTCTCTACTACCCATAAGCTTCAAGCCAATCAGAACTATATGGACATCATTCAATGTGTGACTCACATACACACATTAGATCAACAGCCTCAGCAGAGTGTTAAAGTCCCAGATCCAAGAACACAAAAAGAGGATGACACGATTCATTAGCAAATTCAGACACATCTTAACCTCTTTAAGATAATTCAAGCAGAAGAATTTTACTTTAAAATGCCCAAATAGGTTTCTATTCAGTGTATTTTTTTCTGGCTCTCATAGCAAAAAAATGATGATTTCTAAACAGATAACAAAAGTAAGTCAATTAGGTTCAAGGCTAAACAAGAATTTTCATTAGTTCAATGTTAGAAGTGTACATTCAATGACTACTACGTTTAACTCAGTGGGAGGCAAGTGTGAATGCCCATCAGTGTACATTGGCATAAAATCATTGCAAACTGCTTGAGGGGGAATTGAGTAATTTTATTAAAATTTGTTGCAACTCATAGAACTATTTACCCAGCTATAATATGGCTGGCTCTATCAGAGACATGCTGGATAAAATTTGCCTGTGCACTGAGTAAACTGTTCCATCTCAAGGGTCCCGAAAAGAAAGTGACTTGTAATTGATCAAACAATTGTCCTTTACATCTTAATAATATGATTCACTCTATGCTTATTGAATTCATATATTTGATATATGGTAGTACATAGCAAACATTTTCATAAGCCAGGCACCATTATAAAAACTTTATATATGCTAACTCATGCCTTCATCACAACAATATTATAGGATAGGTAGGATTATAGGATAGGTACTACTATTTTTCCCATTTTACAAATGGGGAAACTGAGACATGGAGAGAGAGTATAACTCACCTAAAGTCCCACAGATAACAAGTAGCCAAACTAGGATCTGAACACAGGCAATCTGGCTGCCCAGGCTTTTACACTTGGCTTTTCTGCTCTCTACAGCTTCCACTGAATGTGGGCCCACAGCTGACCCTCAGCAACTTCACAGTAGCAGCACCAGAAGCAAGAGCTGGCTTCCTGTGGTCTGATTGCCAATAAGTACTTGAGGTTTGAGGACACAAGAAAACCCCACAAATCCAACCTAACTACAGGGAGGACAATGGCTGAATTGAGAGAATTTGCATTAAAAAGATTATTATTCATAAGTATAATTAATAATTAGAGAAATGCAAATCAAAACTACAATGAGGTATCACCTCACACCAGTTAGAATGGGCATCATCAGAAAATCTACAAACAACAAATGCTGGAGAGGGTGTGGAGAAAAGGGAACCCTCTTGCACTGTTGGTGGAAATGTAAATTGATACAGCCACTATGGAGAACAGTATGGAGGTTCCTTAAAAAACTAAAAATATAACTACCATATGATCCAGCAATCCCACTACTGGGCATATACCCAGAGAAAACCATAATTCAAAAAGACACATGCACCCCAATGTTCATTGCAGCACTATTTACAATAGCCAGGTCATGGAAGCAACCTAAATGCCCATCGACAGACAAATGGATAAAGAAGATGTGGTACATATATACAGTGGAATATTACTCAGCCATAAAAAGGAACAAAATTGGGTCATTTGTAGAGACGTGGATGGATCTAGAGACTGTCAGACAGAGTGAAATAAGTCAGAAAGAGAAAAACAAATATCGTATATTAACACATATATGTGGAACCTAGAAAAATGGTACAGATGAACCAGTTTGCAGGACAGAAATTGAGACACAGATGTAGAGAACAAACGTATGGACACCAAGGGGGGAAAGCGGCAGGGGGGTCGGGGTGGTGGTGTGATGAATTGGGAGATTGGGATTGACATGTATATGCTGATGTGTATAAAATGGATGACTAATAAGAAACTGCTGTATAAAAAAACAAATTAAATTAAATTTTAAAAAAAAGAAGTATTTTAGAATTTACTGGTTTGGTTAATTCCAAATGCATATAGTGCCCTTAACCACAAGCCATTTAGTGTGTCAAGTCCAGGTTCCAAGGACCTGCTTAAATAAGCAAATAAATATTATTTGCATACGAGGTTTTATATGCCAGAATATTAAACATAATTTGTCAACACATTCCAAAGAGTATAGTACTTGGACTACTTAATTTCTTTGCAAACAATTTCTCCTTCGAAAATACCAGAGTAAATGCTAGCCTGGCCAAGTGAGCTAGTGCATGCTTTGAGCTAATGGAGGATGCATTAGTGAGATTATACTGCCACAATAACAGTGGGTCTGCATCTCTAATCTAATCCATGAGACACTGCAACACTGCAAAATGTATCTTGCTCTACTTCATCTTGCATTTAAGCACCCCCTTTGTCATAGCCAGTTGGCAACCTTAAACATATTTGTATCTGTATTTGAATCAGGCAGCAGGGTAGGCTATATTCCTCCAAGTCTCAACATACAATTCTCTCTTCACTTATTAGCTCCAGCCCTTAATTAATTAATTAATTTATTTATTTGACCACAACAAAAGCAACAATGATTGCAATTACCAAACACAAAACACACTCACCAGCCCTTAATTTAGATATGACATAAACATTTACTTGCTCATGCACTTGTTTAATTCATTTTTGCTTAATAATTCTTTTTTCCCTAAGACTCCAAAGAGTAGGTATATCCGACACAGCTGGCTGGCTGCCCTCTGCCCTTTTTGGCAGAGGCCAGAATCTGCTCGGATACCTACCTCTCCCAGACATAACTCAGGATTAATCCTAACTGATATCCAGCAATTGGTTTCAGTGTGTGCAAGTGAGCAAATGCCAGCTGAAGGGTTTCCAGCAAAAGTCAGCTAGAGCATTTCTGAGTTTCTATAGGGAAAGACAGACAAGGATGATAGAGACTCTCCCCATTTCTGTTGGGTATTACTACGTCTAGATGTGATGTCTGGAACTGCAGCAGCCATTTATGACTATGAGATGAGCTAGGCCAAAAATGACAGAGCAGGAAGATGAGAAGGACCTGGGCCAGGCATGTGTTAGTGAGCCATCAAATTAATCAACCACAAAACTTCTCTACTTCCAAACTTCTAGTTGTAGGAAATTACAGATGTTCTCACCAGTTTAGCAAGTTGATTCAAGGTTTTCTGTTGCTCAGAGCTAAAAGTATCCTAAAAGAGACAGCAGGAAATGTGACTGTATAATTCACTTTAATTAATTTGTTCAACATATATTAATTGAGCATCCACTATCCCCAGGCATTGTTCTAGAACTTGGGCATAGAGCAATAAATAAACTAGACGAATCCCTGCCCTTATGAGCATACGTTCTAGGGAGGAATTCACTTTGTGTGATGCCTTGTATGCTCAGCACAGCCCAAAGTGGGAAGAGAAAAGGCATCCAATACTGGAAGAATGGGAGGAAAGTTGCATTTATTATGCATCAGAACACTTTTCAAAGGCTATCTCATTCAGTCACCACGGGCGCATGGTAAGATTGGTGTTATGGCCCCATTTTACAGATGAGGATGTTGGGGCTCACATATCCAAGGCAGAGCCAGGATAAGAATCCACATCTTCAACACCAACTCTGACACTCTTTCAGCTCTCGTGCTACATTAAGCCTACAGGGTGTCCAGTGGGTCAACAGGAACAGCAGAACTAGAGACCCACCAGATCCTGGTGTCCCAGCAGATGGACACGTCATGGAGACATGTCTCTACCTGGTACAAACACAGGGCTATTGTATGCCCTGTGAGGACTGTAAACAGGACAAGGCAGTAAAATTCAGAACAATCCCGAACAGATGGATATCTGGCAACTGTGAGATAAACACTCAGAGCTTTTGATGAGTTGGTGACGGTGCAGGAAGGAATGGAGATGAGAGCTCTGAAGGGTCTGTGATTTCCTGGCCTGTCAGCTCTGATCCAGGCTGCCCTGCAAGGGATGTGGCCGCACCCTCTGTAGAAGATAAACACAAACAGCTCTGTGATCATGGTTAGGCTGACAAAACGGAGGGGAGTGGGAGCAGGGGTGCTGTTTCATTCAAGAACTGCGTGTTTTCCTATAATAATGCATAAAGGAATCCTTCCAGAAATTTCTGTTTGGGGTGCTATTTACTGACATAATAATGGGGGCTTCTATTTATTGAGCGTTTGATACATGCCAGGCAATGTGCTAAGTCCTCTCTCTGTAGGATCATATTACAAAGTTAATTCTATTGTTATTCTTGTTTTTACAGATGAGGAAACCAAGACACAAAGTGTTTTAGTCATTTGTCGAAGGTCTCAGAAAATAAGTGTCAGAACTGGGATGTGAACCAAGTCTGTCTTTTGATTACTGGTCTATACTCCCCTCTGTGAGGGTTTATGGAACTTCAAGGCACTGTGTGCTTGCATTCTCCACTCTGACCTAGGACAGTGCTTCTCAGCTTATCCAAAGTGCAGGACTGGTTTGTTTGCTTGCTTTGTTTTGTCCAATCTGCCATGGGCTGATAGAGAGCTCTAATATGCCTACAGAGTTCCACCACATATGACTCATAACCCAATCTGCTCTATATCCTATGAGACCATCCTGACTACTTCTCGGATGGCGCAGCAATGTCAAACCACTATGAGGGTTTTCGTTCTGAACATTTCCTCTCAGTGTCCATATTGCCTCGTTGTGGACCAGCAGCAAACAGTCCGAGACAGGCACTGGTCCACAGACACACTTTGCACAGCACTGATCCAGGACATTTAACCTGCAGCCCCTAATACTGAAAAGGCAATAGGGCCACTTAATGATGAGTGTTTGTATGTACAGGGACATCTCAGAGAAGGAAAGTCCAACATTTAAAGTTCCAAATGAAAAAGGGAAAAAAAGGAAGCAAAGACATTTATAAAAAGGTAGTTCACAGACCTAAAAGCATCTTTCGTATTATAAACTAATACGATGCACTTGTCTAACAGTAGAACAGAAAAATAATTCTGGTAAAGCCATTCATTGGAAAAGTACACAGCCATTGGAGGGGTAGATATAATGTTAAGTAGAAAACAAGATTAACATGCAAAATTATATATCCAATGTGATCCCATCTCCAACACATACAAATGTGCTATCAAGAAAGGACTTTATAAAATATCTTGTCCTTAATTGTAATTTGGTAGATTATTTTAGTTACTGACTAGTATCGCTTTTTTCCTTAGCATACGTATTCAGATCTCCTTAACTTATTTTAAGAAAGCTGTTATAGGGAGTTCCCCGGTGGCCTAGTGGTTAGGATTCTGGGCTTTTACTGCCATAGCTCGGGCTCAATCTCTGGTCAGGGAACTGAGATCCTGCAAGCCACAAGGCACGACCGAAAAAAAGAAAAAAAGAAAGCTGTTATAAATTCATACTCACTAAGGTATAAATGACTGATAACTCCTAATATTTCCCAGGGAGCATTTGCCTTTTAATGGAAGACATAGTTAGCTGAAAAGAATTAATTGTCAGATTTCAATCAGCTATGCAATAGGTAAGTTGAAATCAGGCAATAGATGAGGTTGGCTGGAATCCTTGATATTATATGCACGTGCCTCAAAAGCTTGGTCCCAGCTCTTCTTACAAATGAAAAGAACGAGAGTGCTGGCCAACAGCAACAAACCATGAGACCAAAAATACAGGTGGCTGCCTTGCTCACCCACTTAGGAGGTATACATGTGGAGGCTTTTGAATTATTTACAATTTAAAACTCCCCTACTTCCCAAAAGAATTTGAAAGCACTGATGAAATTTTAAATAATTCAATTTAAAAAAACAGATTACAAACAGTTTACAATATCCAAATGACGGATATAAAGATATTACTATAGTGGAGTAATCAATTCATTTACATTTTCCTCCCAGGATACAGCATTATTTTTTACTCAACAAAAACTTGCTGATCATTATCTCCCATAGCACTTTCCCCAGTAGGCATTCCAAATGAACAAATTAATCAAAGCACATCAACTTCAAGGTTTAACTATTTCCTCCTAAGGAAACTTGTGGAAATTGATACATAAATTATGAAGTATTTGTTAAATTCCAAAGCAACAGCATATTCTGATCACCATTTTGTTTTTCCACTAAGCCATCTAGAGCATCTCAGGCCTGAAGTACATTATGCACATTATGTGTTAACGCCTTATAATGTATTTAGAACTCAGCAGACTCTCCTTCCCCTCACCTCACCATCAGATGATCCACACAGGTCGAATTTGGTGTCAAGCAAATTAAAAGTGTAATTTTATTATCCAAAGTAATTGTTTCAACATTAAAAGGCCATTATTATGAATCGGTTATGTTGGTGATTATGCCATTAAGAATGTGGGGCTAACTATTGGTTTAGCTGAACACCCATGTTTATGAAAGCCTTCTTTAGGCTCTACTCTATGTGGCAAACCATTCTTAACTGGGTACTCCAAATGGTCTTTGTACCTCAGATGTATTTTTCTAAGACATTAACACATTGAAGCCTGTCCCCAAACTCCCCAAGCGACCATTAATTAACAGTGTAAGAAGAAAGAACCAGGCCTCCCATTGTGATGTGGCTGAGACTAAAACTTTCAGCAGTGATGGTGCTCAGAACCACACAGTCACTGGATAAGATCTCTTACTCACATCAAATTTTTCAATCATGGGAAGAGGGGTGAGGGGAGGGAAGGCTATTAGAACAGTGCTTTTACTCAGAGCACTCTTTAAAAATCTGCTGGATACAAATATGTTTTTGAAAGCTTCAAGGAATCTCAACCTTGTAAGGAATTTTGAAATGAACTCCTTAGCCTGGCCCTCAAACAGCTCCCATATCTGAGGACTCAGTAAGTGCTAAGCCCTACATTAGGTGTTTCGAGTATTATCACTGATGCTTACAAATCCCTCCAAGGTTTCTGTTTTACAGATGAGGGAGAGAAGCTTAGAGAGGAGACTCTTCCCAAAGTGTCACAGCAATCTGGAAGATATAACAAAGATCCACATGGGTCTGTCTCCAAAACACAGGCTTCTATTGCATACTGACCCCTTAAAATGGCAATCCAGCTCCAAGCTTACATTCTATGCCACAGGGTAGCTTCTTTAAGCATATATCTAAGAAAGATGTGGTTAATCATAAAACCAACAAAACCCTGTAAAACACCCAGAAACAAACTTTACAGGAAACAGGCAATATCTGTTTGTGATACACACACACACACACACACACAGAGGGACATTCAAACAAAGGCCTGAGCAATTGGGAAATCATGTGTCATTCTCATGCAAGACTCAGAATTGTGAAGAATCCAATTCTCCCCCCAAAATTAATCTATAAATTAAATGTGATTCTAATGAAAATTCCAACAGGATCTTTTTTGAAAATTTGAAAAATGATTCTAAAGTTCATCTGGAAGAATAAACATTTAAGAAGAGCCAGGGAAATTCTAAAAATGAACAGTAATGAGATATTAAAATGTGTGGACCTGGCACAAAAATGCAGAGTAATCAAATTACCATGGTAGAGCCCAGAAAGTATATATGGACATTTAGTACATAATAAAAGTGGCATTTTATATCAGTGGGAATAAAATAAATTATTCAAGAAATGATCTCAAAAAAATACCTAGTCATTTGGAAAAAATAAATAGAGCTGGATCCCAACCTCATTCTTTACAGTGAGTTAAATTCCAGAGGGATCAACGATTTAAATATAAAAATTAGAACTATAAAGTAATAGGGGAAAAAAGATAAAGATTTTTATTATCCTAGGAAAATGGCAGTCTTTCTTATCATGAGTCAGAGGCCACAAATGAAAAGGGGAAAACCTGATAAATTTTATTTTGTAAAAAATGTAAAATCCCTACCAGAGGGCAGACAGCAGAAGCAAGAAGAATTACAATCCTGCAGCCTGTGGAACAAAAAACACATTCACAGAAAGATAGACAAGATGAAAAGGCAGAGGGCTATGTACCAGATGAAGGAACAAGATAAAACCCCAGAAAAACAACTAAATGAAGTGGAGATAGGCAACCTTCCAGAAAAAGAATTCAGAATAATGATAGTGAAGATGATCCAGGACCTCAGAAAAAGAATGGAGGCAAAGATCAAGAAGATGCAGAAATGTTCAACAAAGATCTAGAAGAATTAAACAACAAACAAACAGAGATGAACAATACAATAACTGAAATGAAAAATACACTAGAAGGAATCAATAGCAGAATAACTGAGGCAGAAGAAAGGATAAGTGACCTGGAAGACAGAATGGTGGAATTCACTGCTGTGGAACAGAATAAAGAAAAAAGAATGAAAAGAAATGAAGACAGCTTAAGAGACCTCTGGGACAATATTAAACACAACAACATTCGCATTATAGGGGTCCCAGAAGGAGAAGAGAGAGAGAAAGGACCAGAGAAAATATTTGAAGAGATTATAGTCGAAAACTTCCCTAACATGGGAAAGGAAATAGCCACCCAAGTCCAGGAAGTACAGAGAGTCCCAGGCAGAATAAACCTGAGGAGAAACACGCCGAGACACATAGTAATCAAAGTGGCAAAAATTAAAGACAAAGAAAAATTATTAAAAGCAGCAAGGGAAAAATGACAAATAACATACAAGGGAACTCCCATAAGGTTAACAGCTGATTTCTCAGGAGAAACTCTACAAGCCAGAAGGGAGTGGCATGATATACTTAAAGTGATGAAAGGGAAGAATGTACAACCAAGATTACTCTACCCAGCAAGGTCTCATTCAGATTCGATGGAGAAATCAAAAGCTTTACAGACAAGCAAAAGCTAAGAGAATTCAGCACCACCAAACCAGCTCTACAACAAACGCTAAAGGAACTTCTCTAAGTGGGAAACACAAGAGAAGAAAAGGACCTACAAAAACAAACCCAAAACAATTAAGAAAATGATAATAGGAACATACATATCAATAATTACCTTAAACATGAATGGATTAAATGCCCCAACCAAAAGACACAGGCTTGCTGAATGGATACAAAAACAAGACCCATATATATGCTGTCTACAAGAGACCCACTTCAGACCTAGGGACACATACAGACTGAAAGTGAGGGGACAGAAAAAGATATTCCATGCAAATGCAAATCAAAAGAAAGCTGGAGCAGCAATACTCATATCAAATAAAATAGACTTTAAAATAAAGAATGCTACAAGAGACAAGGAAGGACACTACATAATGATCAAGGGATCAATTCAAAAAGAAGATAAAACAATTATAAATATATATGCACCCAACATAGGAGCACCTCAATACATAAGGCAACTGCTAACAGCTATAAAAGCGGAAATCGACAGTAACACAATAATAGTGGGGGACTTTAACACCTCACTTACACCAATGGACAGATCATCCAAAATGAAAATTAATAAGGAAACAGAAGCTTTAAATGACACAATAGACCAGATAGATTTAATTGATATTTATAGGACATTCCATCCAAAAACAGCAGATTACACTTTCTCCTCAAGTGCACATGGAACATTCTCCAGAACAGATCACATCTTGGGTCACAAATCAAGCCTCAGTAAATTTAAGAAAACTGAAATCATATCAAGCATCTTTTCTGACCACAACGCTATGAGATTAGACATCAATTACAGGGAAAAAAACGTAAAAAACACAAACACATGGAGGCTAAACAATACATTACTAAATAACTAAGAGATCAATGAAGAAATCAAAGAGGAAATCAAAAAATACCTAGAGACAAATGACAATGAAAACACAACAATCCAAAACCTATGGGATGCAGCAAAAGCAGTACTAAGAGGGAAGTTTATAGCTATACAAGGCTACCTCAA
Source organism: Balaenoptera acutorostrata (assembly GCF_949987535.1). NCBI lineage: Eukaryota > Metazoa > Chordata > Mammalia > Artiodactyla > Balaenopteridae > Balaenoptera > Balaenoptera acutorostrata. The sequence continues at coordinate 51,165,494 of NC_080070.1, forward strand.
GAAACAAGAAAAATCTCAAATAAAAAATCTAAACTTATACTTAAAGGAACTAGAGAAAGAAGAACAAACAAAACCCAAAGTTAGCAGAAGGAAAGAAATCATAAAGATCACACCAGAAATAAATGAAATAGAAACAAAGAAAACAATAGCAAAGATCAATAAAACTAAAAGCTGGTTCTCTGAGAAGATAAACAAAATTGATAAAGCATTAGCCAGACTCATCAAGAAAAAGAGGGAGACGACTCAAATCAATAAAATGAGAAATGAAAAAGGAGAAGTTACAATAGACACCGCAGAAATACAAAGCATCCTAAGAGACTACTGCAAACAGCTCTATGCCAATAAAATGGACAACCTGGAAGAAATGGACAAATTCTTAGAAAGGTATAACCTTCCAAAACTGAACCAGGATGAAATTGAAAATATGAACAGACCAATCACAAGCACTGAAATTGAAACTGTGATTAAAAATATTCCAACAACAAAAGTCCAGGACCAGATGGCTTCACAGGTGAATTCTATCAAACTTTTAGAGAACAGCTAACACCCATCCTTCTCAAACTCTTCCAAAAAATTGCACAGGAAGGAACACTGCCAAACTCATTCTACGAGGCCGCCATCACCCTAATACCAAAACCAGACAAAGATACTATAAAAAAAGAAAATTACCAACCAATATCACTGATGAATATAGATGCAAAAATCCTCAACAAAATACTAGCAAACAGAATCCAACAACACATTACAAGGGTCATACACCATGATCAAGTGGGATTTATCCCAGAGAGGCAAGGATTCTTCAATATATGCAAATCAATCAATGTGATACACCATATTGACAAATTGAAGAATAAAAACCATATGATCATCTCAATAGATGCAGAAAAAGCTTTTGACAAAATTCAACACCCATTCATGTTAAAAAAAACTCTCCAGAAAGTAGGCATAGAGGGAACCTACCTCAACATAATAAAGGCCATATATGACAAACCCACAGCAAACATCATTCTCAACGGTGAAAAACTGAAAGCATTTCCTCTAAGGTCAGGAACAAGACAAGTATGTCCACTCTCGCCACTATTACTCAACATAGTTGTGGAAGTCCTAGCCACCGCAATCAGAGAAGAAAAAGAAATAAAAGGACTACAAATTGGAAAGGAAGAAGTAAAACTGTCACTGTTTGCAGATGACATGATACTATACATAGAGAATCCTAAAGATGTCACCAGAAAACTACTAGAGCTGATCAATGAAATTGGTAAAGTTGCAGGGTACAAAATTAATGCACAGAAATCGCTTGCATTCCTATACACTAATGATGAAAAATCTGAAAGAGAAATTAAGGAAACACTCCCATTTACCACTGCAACAAAAAAGAATAAAATACCTAGGAATAAACCTACCTAGGGAGACAAAAGACCTGTATGCAAAAAACTATAAAACACTGATGAAAAAAATTAAAGATGATACTAACAGATGGAGAGATTTACCATGTGCTTGGATTGGAAGAATCAATATTGTGAAAATGACTACACTACCCAAAGCAATCTACAGATTCAATGCAATCCCTACCAAATTACCAATGGCATTTTTTATGGAACTAGAACAAAAAATCGTAAAATCTGTATGGAGACACGTAAGACCCCAAATAGCCAAAGCAGTCTTGAGGGGAAAATACAGAGCTGGAGGAATCAGACTCCCTGACTTCAGACTATACTATAAAGCTACAGTAATCAAGACAATATGGTACTGGCACAAAAACAGAAATATAGATCAATGGAACAACATAGAAAGCCCAGAGATAAACCCACGCACATATGGTCAATTAATCTATGTCAAAGGAGGCAAGGATATACAATGGAGAAAAGACAGTCTCTTCGATAAGCGGTGCTGGGAAAACTAGACAGCTACATGTAAAAGAATGAAATTAGAACACTCCCTAACACCATACACAAAAATAAACTCAAAATGGATTAGAGACCTAAATGTAAGGCCGGACACTATAAAACCCTTAGAGGAAAACATAGGAAGAACACTCTTTCACATAAACCACAGCAAGATCTTTTTTGATCCACCTCCTAGAGTAATGGAAATAAAAACAAAAATAAACAAATGGGACCTAATGAAACTTCAAAGCTTTTGCACAGCAAAGGAAACCATAAACAAGACAAAAAAACAACCCTCAAAATGGGAGAAAATATTTGCAAATGAATCAACGGACAAAGGATTAATCTCCAAAATATATAAACAGCTCATGCAGCTCAATATTAAAAAAACAAAAACCCAATCCAAAAATGTGCAGAAGACCTAAATAGACATTTCTCCAAAGAAAACATGCAGATGGCCAAGAAGCACATGAAAAGCTGCTCAACATCACTAATTATTAGAGAAATGCAAATCAAAACTACAATGAGGTATCACCTCACACCAGTCAGAATGGGCATCATCAGAAAATCTACAAACAAGAAATGCTGGAGAGGGTGTGGAGAAAAGGGAACCCTCTTGCACTGTTGGTGGAAATGTAAATTGATACAGCCACTATGGAGAACAGTATGGAGTTTCCTTAAAAAACTAAAAATAGAATTACCATATGATCCAGCAATCCCACTACTGGGCATATACCCAGAGAAAACCATAATTCAAAAAGACACATGCACCCCAATGTTCATTGCAGCACTATTTACAATAGCCAGGTCATGGAAGCAACCTAAATGCCCATCGACAGACAAATGGATAAAGAAGATGTGATACATATATACAATGGAATATTACTCAGCCATAAAAAGGAACGAAATTGGGTCATTTGTAGAGACGTGGATGGCTCTAGAGTCTGTCATACAGAGTGAAGTAAGTCAGAAAGAGAAAAACAAATATAGTATATTAATGCATATATGTGGAATCTAGATAAATGGTACAGATGAACCGGTTTGCAGGGCAGAAATTGAGACACAGATGTAGAGAACTTACGTATGGACACCAAGGGGGGAAAGCGGCGGGGGGGTGGGGGTGGTGGTGTGATGAATTGGGAGACTGGGATTGACATGTATACACTGATGTGTATAAAATGGATGACTAATAAGAACCTGCTGTATAAAAAAATAAATTTAATTTAATTTAAAAATTAAAAAAATATATTTTATGTTCTGTTTAAAGCTACATCATAATGTTATAATTGAAGAGAATTCTACAATCCCTTAAGGAAAAAAGATTGGTAATAAATGTGCACACGAATTGAAAACACGTGTTTAAAAAAAAAAAAAGTAAAATCCCTATAATTTAAAAAAGACAAATGAGAAACAGAAAAAATTTACAACAAATACAACTTTTAGAGTTAATATCACTAATCTAAAAAGAGTGTATGAAAACTCTATATTTTCCAACATTGCTTGATTTTTTACAATGAGCATACACCATTTTTTCTAGTGAAGCAAATAACAAAGCTATTTTTATTTTTAAAAGAAGTATTTGTTTAACCATGCCTATTTCCTCCATTGTATAACTTTCAATATTTAAAGGAATCAACCAATAACTTTAGATCATACCATTGCAACTCTAACCACAGGGGGTCTCAAAGCTGGATGTTCTTAAGAATCACCCAGGGGCTTCCCTGGTGGCACAGTGGTTAAGAATCCTCCTGCCAATGCAGGGGACACGGGTTCGAGCCCTGGTCCGGGAAGATCCCACATGCCGCGGAGCAACTAAGCCCGTGTGCCACAACTACTGAGCCTGTGCTCTAGAGCCTGCGAGCCACAACTACTGAGCCTATGTGCCCCAACTACTGAAGCCCGCGCGCCTAGAGCACATGCTCCGCAACAAGAGAAGCCACCAAAATGAGAAGCCTGAGCACCGCAACAAAGAGTAGCCCCTACTTACTGCAACTATAGAAAGCCCACACGCAGCAACGAAGACCCAATGCAGCCAAAAGTAAATAAATTAAATAAATAAATTTATTTTAAAAAAAAAGAATCACCCAGGAAGGTTTTATTGCTGATTTCAGGGGTAGAGGAATTTGCCTTTAAAATTTAACAAGCATCTTGATGTGTCTCGCCTGCTAACCTCACTTTGAAAACTATAATAGCATATCCAGTCACAGAACATTTTAACCTGAAAATAAGTACACTGAGAGACTATCTCCATATTTACCAGGAGATGTAAAAATATCCAGTGCTTCTTAAAACAGCTACATTGGCCACTGAAGAATTGCTTTCTGTCTTGTAGCTTTGGTGGCCCCTTAAGACCTGATGTTAAAATGCTGGTGCCAAATGAAACTTATTGTCTAGGTCTTATCCTCAAGACGGCTTACGTTTTATGCCAGGAAAACAATTCTGGGGTATGACACTAAATTCTCTGCAGCTCCATGGTGTGAAGTATGCGAGGTCTGTCTTCCCCCAGTTAAATGCCTCTTACAGGAATTCAATCTTCTGTGTGCAGTATGAATTTCACTTAGTGGAGATGCTACACATGTTTTCTAAGGTGAAAAAATTCTGCTTCTTTGTTGGAACTTTCCTGCTTCAGCCTGACAATCAGATTTTTTCATAAACTTGGAATGACCTTTATAAGTTTCTATTGGCTCCTCTTTCCCTCCTCAGTTTTCACGTCAATATTAGGAGCTTCACAGGCTTGAAGTATTGAGACAATAGTACAGTTCACTAGTTATGTGTGATTTATTCAAAACTATCTTGTTAGATTAGAAACTTAAGATTTCAAGTCAACTGATGACATGTCTAGACTTAAATGTAGTCTATTTTGAGACAGCTTCCTATAATTGGTTTTTCAAAGGATGTGAAGGCCTTAAAAATGGATCGTTTTTTCTAATTGTTTTTTCTCTTCTTTCAACTTTTAGTGACAAGTAGTTGGGTCCTGTAACCCACATGTTTAAGCTTTCAGTCATTTCTCTCCTCATACATATGTATTATTGTGCTAGATAAAAACAACTGTTACCTTTTTATTGTTTATCTAACATTAGATCATTCCTTCCTTCCTTCTTCAATCATTGTTTGATCAGTTCTTATTGAGCACCAAGATACAGTCTAATTACCTTGCTAGATCATAAGCACATAAGAATTTTGGAAACTAATTGAGTGATCTAATTTTGTTCTTCCCTATGCTTCCCCAGAAAGGAGCCAAACTCCACAATCACAACATAGCTCCAGAAATATCAGCTCTACACCTACCATGAGGTTAGGCTCAATAATCTTGGTAAATGGCCATGAAAAAATTTTAGCGAGATATCTTACCAGTCAGGGACTAACAACTAGCATTACTTTCATCTGGTGCTCACGGCCCCCAGTTGGGTACTTTTGGATCTCCTGGTCTTCACTGGTATAGAAATACCTAAGCATCCTACCACCCGATGATATATATGACATGCTCTGCCAGTTGCTCTACTTCATACTGGTTGAGGGACACACTCTTTCACAATTACCGTTCTTCCAAAACAATCTTTACTCATTATCTTGAATCTGGGAGTGGATCACTGATAAAAGACTGCTGTCTGAACAGGGATTGCTTGTCTCCAAAGTCCTGATAATGATTTGGGATTGGCACCTGCTCACCCAGGCAGTAAAAATCTCTCTCTTCATGTCTCAACAAACTTGTACTGCTATTTGATTTCTGAGAAAATTAAAAATTTACTCTCAGTGCCCAGGCCTCACTCCATGCCAAAGAAAGCATCAAATTGGGATCAGTCAGGAGTCTCCCTTGGAAGTCATTGCCATGGATTCCGCACATAAGATGATCTCACAGGAAGCTATTTTGGAAATCCCCAATATCAACGTGTGGGGCAGAGGCTTTGACTCTGTGAGGTTTCAGCAAAGCCTCTCTGATCTCTGGCTTGCATTTGTAGAATTCAAGACTCTGAACAGTTCCCAATAGGACTGACAAAACATCCTTCTTCAATAATTCAATAATTTCACCAAACTCCCATATCTTAGACGAGTCACTGGTCACAAGAGTTGTTATCATGCCATGTGTTTGGTCCCATGGGCAATCTGCTTGTGTTTATTTTATTTGCTTCTAGATAGCCTCCAATGCAACTTGGAAAACCCTGAGCCTAAAAATTGGGGGAATTACGTAAATTTCATCTGGAAGTCAGCACAGACTTTAAGCAAGTCCCTCGTTCTTTGGGGCAAGATGGGCTGGGTAATAATTCTCTAGGTGTCAGCTTGGAGGAAGGTCTCTAATCAATAGGCCACAGCGTTCTTTCTATCCTTAGACATTGTCTCAATCAAAATGCTTCCCTCTGCCACAGACAAGGACATGGATGGCATGCTTATCAAATCCGATGAAATTCATTCAGCATATGAATCCCAAGAAACAGGACACTTGACATCCAATTCTGCAATACACTTCAGAGAAACCGTTTAAGCAGTGTCTGTTCAATTTTCAGTGAAGATAGGATTTAGTGGCATATGAAGAGTAATTATCAAAAGACTTATACTGCCTGCTATTGTTTTGTTTTCTTCTTCATTCTCATTAGTAACCCTTTTTTGGGGTGGGGGCAAAAATGTGTGCAGACTTTGAGATCACGGTACGTGTCCATGGTAGTTAGTTCCAGCAAATTACAGCCAGCCATTTACTACCATCTTAAAGGAACACCCCAAGATATCACACACACAAGATAAAGTCCTTGCAGGCAAGTTCAAGTCCTATAGCTCAAAGGCCACTGGATTTTAGAGCTGATAAAAATATTAGAAATTATCTAGCCTGTATGTCCCATATTACAAATGAGGCACTTTAAAGCTACAGGATTCTCAGGACTTCCAAATGCCCCACTACAATTCAGAGATAAAGCCTGAATGAGAAGCCCACTCCCTCCCTATACGTCACTCCCTTGATGCTCCAGGATGCCTGACTCAATGCTTCCTTATAAGTAGGTGGTGCCTCCCCTTCAGGTCCCCTTCTTCCCAACACACTCCCTGTGAGCCATTCACACCAGCATTCCCACAAATCTCCATCCCTTTATTGTGACTTCCTCTGTCTAGAAGTCCTTCCTTGTTGGTCTGGAAACCATTGCCTAATCATCTTCCAGGACCCAGCTCAAATATCAGACTTTGGGGAAACTATTTACTCCACCACAGTTAGTTGCTCATGTTCACTTTGTCCATACTATGTGAATTTTCAGACTGGTTTACATCCCGCTGTCTCTTCCACTGTGAGCTGCTGGGAGCAAGGATAAAATGTCAGCCATCTTGAAAATCCAACTTCAGGTAGAGCCAGGTATATGGTGACAATAAATGGCCAAATTAAAACAAGCAAATCGACAACAGCAGCGATTTAAAAAAAAATTTAGGCCCGGCCCCATTCCATAATTCTGTTGAAGCCACAGAGATTAAAAAGACAACAGTTTTGCTCTCAAGGGGCTTACAATCCAATGGAGAATTCACTTATAACTTCTCAATAAATATCTGCTGAATGATGAATTAACGTGATCTAATTCCAATTCTCCCATGTTGATAAGCTATTACCAAAATTCAAACGATCTCAGTGTGTTTTGTGGAGCCATCATTTTTTATCTTGATTAACGAGACTTCCTACTTTGTGGTCCTGATTTTCTCACTTCACTGCATTTATCACAGCCCCCAGTGCTGGGCTCTCACCATAAAGCTGTACAGAGAACACAGTGGAAAAATTCATTCACACACATTAGAAGTGTCTCCCATGAAAAAACTATGTGTTGACCTGGAGTGAGGAAATAGGCACACATACTGCTAGTTGGAGTATAAAGCAGTACAATCATTCTGGTTATCGACTTGGCAATATTTATCACCATTTTAAATGTACATCTCTTAGTCCCAGCATTTCCGCTGCTAAAAATTTATCCCATGAACATGTTTGCACAAATCTGCAAATGTATAACGATATTCACTGCAGTGATGGTTGAAGTAGCATAAATTTTGTAATTGTTACATCCATATCCTGGAATTCCATGCAATCATTACAAAGGATGCAACAGATCTAAATGCACTGAGAAGGAGAGATGTTCGATATATTATTAGTTCAAAATACAAGGCACTGGAGAGTTAAGGTTTGGTAATACCCCACTTGTGTAAACAAAGAATAGATACACTTATTCATATATGTATAAAAATTACTAAAAAGTATACAAAAATATTAACAGAGATTGTAACAGTGGATGGTATAGAAGAAAGGAAGGGACAGGAGGACAATTTTTTTATTTGATACACTCCTGCAGTGTTTGAATTATTTTTCTATTGAATATATTTTATGATTTCTTCCATCTTCCATCTTCTTATCACCTCCTTGTTTTATCTATTTCAGTTTAAGCAACTAGGTTTTCTCAAGACTAGGTTATTTATTCCATATTAACCCTCTCAAACTCATACACATCTCCCAAACTTATTCTCTCTTAACCACTTTTTCTGCTTTAAATATGACCTTTCCAAGATCTTTAGCTTATGATTAACCAGATGAAACCATCAGTACATGGACCCCCAATCCAGGTACTGAATTACAGAAAGTACTTTTGGAAAAAAAAATGCTAACTCAATTGAGTCAGTTAAAACATCCGCAAACATTAGCAATGCCACAGTGTCATGACGCAGGAGGTCAAAGGTCCATGCACTCCACACAGGGAGTCACAGCAGGGCTTAACTGGGGCAGTTCTGGTTCTGCCATTAGGACCACGCACACTCCAATCTCAGTGAAAGTACATAACACACCGCAATTATCCCCGGATCATTGGCACGGTAGACCCAAACAACTCCAGTCTACCATGTCAATGTATATTCCGGGAGTCTTTAACGCACGGATCATTGGCAAGCTGCACCATAAAAGCCCTGTAGGAGCCGTGGCCGTGTGTGGAGTCGATGCACACTGAGAGACTCCCCCAGGCCCGCATCACTGGCAGCGCATCATGTCAATGCATACTTCGGGAGCCCTGTGCGTGCTGAGGAACAATGTATACCAAAAATACTTATGAAATAGTTGTTACAGTGCATACACAGTATTCACTCTTCTAAATGGCATGTCAGCAAGTTTAGTGTGTGACAAATAACTCCTAAAAGGCACAAAGCACTCCTAGAGGCCCAACTTCGCACACGGATGGTTAGTCCAGGGAATCACGGTTAGTCCAGGGAATTGCGGCAAGACTGCGGCAGGAGCGTGGGTCTTTCTTTACAGTGAACAAAGGGAAAGGAACAGCCAGTTCATGCAACCTAAGCCACTGCTTCAACTCTGTGTTGTCAAGGTTTTCAATAATCCTGATTACTTCCTAATTATCTGCCTGGGCATTTGATGCTTAAGATCCAAGAACCTTCTCTCTCTCCCTGCCCTGTTCCAAAGCCCCTGCAGACTAAGGTGAGAGGGTTAGAGGGAAGGGTCTTGGGTCTTAATTAAGCCTCTAGACCAGCACTGTCCAACAGAAATATAATGTGAGCCACATATGTCATTTTAAATGTTCTCTGTGGCCACATTTTTTAAAAGGTAAAAAGAGACAATAGATTTTAATAATATCTTATTTCACCCAATATATCCAAAACATTATCATTTCAATAACCCATCAATATTTTAAAATGATTGAGACAGTTTACATTCTTTTTTTCAGTCTTCTCAATCCAGTCTGTATTTCACACTTACAGCACATCTCCATTTGGATCAGCCAAACTTCAAGTGCTCAATAGCCACATGTGTCCAGTGGCTGACCCAGGGGACCGCACAGCTGCAGAGGCCTAGGAAAACGAATCCCAGCAGCTTAAACATTCACTGTGCCCCATCAACTACCTGTCTCAAAGCAGATGTGTGTCTAGCTTGCCGTCTCATCTCCTGACAGCGCTGCACCTGCCGAACCGCCTTTTCTCAGCCGCCTCAGCGGGTAGATCTGTTTGGGGCTTTGTAACCCTGAAAAGACCACAAATAAGCCTTCAGAAAGGGGAGAGAACGACTTTAGGCCCAAATGATACTGTCAGTGTCAGGTCCTCTTTCTTGGAGATGGAGCTGAAGAGGAGAGCGAGGGGCGCTGGGGGGAGGGAAAGGGAGCGGGGACGGCGCCCAGTGTGAGGGTGGCGGCCTCCCTGCCACTAACCCCCCCAAACTTGCCGTCAGCCGGGCTTGCGGGGTCACGGTGGGGGAGCAGCCCAGGTGGGGTGGCTGGGGTCTGAGGCTGAGTCTTCCCAGGGACACAAAGGGGGAGGGGGTGCAAGGAGAGGGAGAAGACAGGGAGAGCGGGAGCGGGCGCGGGTGCGGGCCGAGCCACAGACAAAGCCGGCGGCAGGCGGGGGAGACGCGGCGCCGCGCTCATCCGGGTACTCGCGGGACGCAGGGGGCGGGAGAAGGGGGAAGGCCGGCGCCCGGCAGGCCTATTTGAATATCAGGTTCTGCCACGCTCGGGGCGCCGCTGACAACTTCATTACCTCCGCGGATAAAAATGACTGCGGGCGAATGCAAACAGCGCGCCCATCTCGCCGCCTGCCTCCGCGGCAGCCGGCTTCAGGCGGGGCTCCGCGCAGCACCGCCTCCTCCGCAAATCCCGCGCAGCGGCCCCTTCGCCCCGGGCACCGCGCAGTGCCGCCCCCTCTCCGTGCCGCCGGCGACCCGCCGGCGAGCCCGGCTAGGGACGCAACGGGGTGTGGGCGACTGGGAATTGCTAATCTACTAAGATTTGATCGTGAATGTTAAAATGCCCTGCTTCTTAACTGTCATCGAATTAACGTATGGAAATGCCAGAAAAAGAGAGTACTCTGTGCGTAGGATTCCTAATCTTGAACCTTGATAGAAGAGGTTGGACCCCACTGGTTCCCGACCACCACTCCCCTGGTGATTAAGTTGGACGAAAGCATCCCCAGCGCCCCATCTTCACCCACTGAGCAAGCAGGTGAGGAGGTGTGCTACTCCCTGTTCCCCAGACCTTAGGGTCCTGCTGCCACCAGGACGTTGCTGCATCACCGTGCTGAACCCCTTCCCAAACCCCCGGCCTAGTTGAGCAGTCCATATGGGAATGGAGGCAAGTCGTGTGCAGAGGGGAAAGCTGTGTTTCCAGAGCCTCTCTCCTTCCTTTGGCATAGAGAAAAAGGCGAGGACTGACTTCTGGCAATAAGTCACCTCCTGCCTTGCGACAGCTGCGGTTATTCTGTGTGGACTCCTTGTGAACTTCTGGGGAGCAGGAGTGAGGTCATTTTTATTAATAATAAAAACAGCAGCAGCAATAACAATAATAGTAAACATCTACTGAAGGCTTATTATGCACAAAACATTATGCCCACTGCTTTAACGAGATTTTATTTTTGCCACAATGACCCTAGTGCTCTCCTGGAAACCGGGGTTTAGCCAAGCCTTGCAAGGAGCCCAGGGTAACCCAGCTAGGAAGGCGTGGAGCACAGGTGAGAAAGCAGGCATCCCTCCCTCCAGAGCCTGTGCCCTCAACCACTCCACAATTTTCTGGGCTTTTCTTGCAGCTCAGGCGGCTGTCCCATGCCCTCTTCCTTCTCCCCTACGTCCCCCAGCCCCCCCAAGCCATTCCTCCCTTGCCACTGAAGGGTGAATCCTAAATAGTATAAATCAATCAGATCAACCCCTTCTTTTGTCCAGGGCTTGGTTCAGAAAAGAGCACGTGACCAGTCCTGGCCAACGCCAGGTAGGGGGGACATCTGTGAGGGGTGGGGGAGGGGGGGTTCTGGGAAATGCTTCCTTGCCACATGGTATCTTAGCGCTGTGCGTATTTGGGCGGTGTCCACCACCTGGTAACCAGCAGCAAAGCTACTCTACGGAGACAGATTTGCAAGATTTAGTACAATTCATGCGAGGGCTGAAGTTTAGGAAAGTGGCTTTCTAGTCCCATCTCTACCAGCAGTGAAATCATGCTGCTTCAGGATTATATTTAAGGTTGATTCCTTTTTGGAACAAGGGAAAATGTAAAGAAGTTAACAAATGAAAACTTGAGCAATTTCATCATGTCTCTTCCCCACTCTGTTTCCGTTTCTTCATCAGTAAAATGACTGAAGAGCTTCTGCTCCTGGGCAAAGGGAACCTCACCATTCCAACTTCTCTTACTGGGCACCAACCTCATTCAGTCTCAAGGCTCTAAGCAGCTTTTCCTTGACTCCCTTTTCCGTCAAGACATCTCTTTGCCTACACAGGCAAGGCATCCCTTCCCTCCCAGAGCATCAGACCCTCTATCTAACTGTCCTGCACGTGCACATCCACGTGTCTGAGCTTGACTGCCTTTGAAATGTTGTTTACTGGCCTTCAAGTAGTCTCTCTGGAGAACTTGCGTCTGGTTTTGAACGTTTGGAAAACAATGGCTACTTAACCAGTCACTTACTTGTTTCCCTTGGCAATTGCTTTAAAACATAGAATCCAAATTAGAATGGAAAATTGATTTTTATTGTTTCATTAAAGTCATGCACACTTATTAAAATATGCCAAAAACCCTATGTAAAATATTAATATGTACTATATGCTTTAACAATTCATCCAGAATCAATAAGTGGTGACCAGCTCAAACATCTCTAATGTTTCCCACCACTGAGGAAAGGAAACCCAAACTCCTTAGCAAGACATTCAGGACAGCCCACAATCTGTACCTAACCAGCTCCAGCCTTATCTGTCTACCGTTATATACCCCCAAATCATACTGTTGCACTTCCTCTCCCATGGCATACAGTTCAGCAGGTTGGGGGCCCACATTGTCTAGAATGCCCTTGAACCTCACCTCCAACTTTTCCAAGTCCAGATTAAATACCACCTTTTGCAAGAAGCCTTTCCCATTCCTCACATTTAGCGACACAAAGTATTGAGTTGTCTAGTATTTGTTCTCAGTAATATTTGGCATATGTTTTGTATTTATTGACACCCGGTATTCTAGAAATAATGCACATGTCCAAATAGCAGAGGACTTAAATATTATTATGCAAAAAAGTAAAATGGGTTATAAATATTATCAGCAGAATGTATATACAGCTCACTCCCAGCTTAAGGATGAGCTGTTCTCTTAAAGGCAATAAAATAGAGTTTCTTTCACCTCTTGTTTTTGACAGAATAACTTTGATGTAAATAAAATAGGAAACCTGTCTCTACTAGCTTAAACAACAAGGAAAACGTAATATCTCCTGTAGGAAGTCTCAGGTAGCAGGTGCTGAGGTTGATTAATTCATGTTTCATGTTGTCAAGGACCCAGGTTCTTCTCATCTTTCCACTCCTCCATCCTCAGCTTATTGACCTTGTCCTTAGCTAGTTCTCCTCAGGGTCTCAAGATGGCTGCCATAGTTCCAGGCATCACTTGAAGAAATGGTAAAGTCCAGCCAAAAAAGTGGGACTAGTCTTACTTTAAATTTCTTCTTAAGAGTGGGGAAGTTGGGGGCAGGGCGGTGGCAGGAGTGGGAGCAGCCGGGAGCCCAGGTGGCAACGCAGCCCCAGTCGGGTGGAGGACGAGGGCGAGTGCAGGGCTCCGCACTGCCCCAGCTCCCGCACCGCGCTCCTGCCCACCCTGCGGCCCGCAGCGGGCAGAGTCCAGGAGAGTTTGCCCCTGAGCTCGGGGAAGTTTCCCACAGAAGCTCCGCTCCCGCGAAAGCAGTACCTGCCGGTGCCCTCCGTTCCCCTGGCCGCTGGTGAGAAGGTATTGTGGAGAGGGACCTTCAAGATGGTGGAGGAGTAATACGTGGAGATCACCTTCCTTCCCACCAATACATCAAAAATACATCTACGTGTGGAACAACTCCTACAGAATACATACTGAACGCTGGCAGAAGACCTCAGACCTCACAAAAGACACTCTCAGGTGACCTACACACAGCGGAGGGGCCAAATCCAAAGCTGAATCCCAGGAGCTGTGCGAACAGAGAAAGGGAAATCTCTCCATGCAGCCTCAGGAGCAGTGGATTAAATCTCCAAAGTCAACCTGATGTACCCTGCATCTGTGGAATACCAGAATAGACAACAAATCATCCCAAAACTGAGGCGGTGGACTTTGGGAGCAACTGTAGACTTGGGGTTTGCTTTCTGCATCTAATTTATTTCTGGTTTTATGTTTATTTTAGTTTAGTATTTAGAGCTTATTATCATTGGTAGATTTGTTTATTGATTTGGTTGCTCTCTTCCTTTTTTTATATATATATATACTTTTTCCTTTTTCTCTTTTTGTGAGTGTGTAAGTATATGCTTCGTTGTGTGATTTTGTCTGTATAGCTTTGCTTTTACCATTTGTCCTAGGGTTCTGTCTGTCTGGCTTTTTTTTTTTTTTTTTGATAGTTTTTAGTGCTTGTTTTCATTGGTGGATTTGTATTTTGGTTTGGTTGTTCTTTCTTTCCTTTTTTTGTTACTTTTTAATTTTTAATAATATTTTCTTATTTTTTATTTTAACAACTTTTTATTTTATTTTATTTTTTTCTTTCTTTCTTTCTTTTTTTTTCTCCCTCTTCTGAGCCATGTGGCTGACAGGGTCTTGGTGCTCTGCCAGGTGTCCAGCCTGAGCCTCTGAGGTGGGAGAGCTGAGTTCAGGACATTGGGCCACCAGAGACCTCCTGGCCCCACATGATATCAAACAGCAAAAGCTCTCACAGAGATCTCCATCTCAAGGCTAAGACCCAGCTCCACTCAACGACCAGCAAGCTACAATGCTGGACACCCTATGCCAAACAATTACCGAGACAGGAACACAAACCCACCCATTAGCAGCGAGGCTGCCTAAACTCATAATAAGGTCACAGACACCCCAAAACACACCACCAGACGCAGTCCTGCCCACCAGAAAGACAAGATCCAGTCTCATCCACCAAAACACAGGCACCAGTCCTGTCCACCAGGAAGCCTACTCAACCCACTGAACCAACCTTACCCACTGGGGCAGACACCAAAAACAATGGGAACTACCAACCTGCAGCCTGCAAAAAGGAGCCTCCAAACACAGTAAGTTAAACAAACTGAGAAGACACAGCAATACACAGCAGATGAAGGAGCAAGGTAAAAACCCACCAGACCAAACAAATGAAGAGGAAATAGGCAGCCAACCTGAAAAAGAATTCAGAGTTATGATAGTAAAGATGACCCAAAATCTTGGAAATAGAATGGAGAAAATACAAGAAACGTTTAACACGGACCTAGAAGAACTAAAGAGCAAACAAACAATGATGAACAACCCAATAAATGAAACCAAAAATTCTCTAGAAGGAATCAATAGCAGAATAACTGAGGCAGAAGAACAGATAAGTGACCTGGAAGATAAAATAGTGGAAATCACCACCACAGAGCAGAATAAAGAAAAAAGAAGGAAAAGAATTGAGGGCAGTCTCAGAGACCTCTGGGACAACATTAAGCGCACCAACATTCGAATTATAGGGGTCCCAGAAGAAGAAGAGAAAAAAAAAGGGACTGAGAAAATATTTGAAGAAATTATAGTTGAACACTTCCCTAATATGGGAAAGGAAATAGTCAATCAAGTCCAGGAAGCACAGAGAGTCCCATACAGGATAAATCCAAGGAGAAACATGCCAAAACACATATTAATCAAACTATCAAAAATTAAATACAGGGCATCCCTGGTGGCGCAGTGGTTGGGAGTCCGCCTGCCAAGGCAGGGGACACGGGTTCGAGCCCTGGTCCGGGAGGATCCCACGTGCCATGGAGCAACTAAGCCCGTGGGCCACAACAAAGCCTGTGCTCTATAGCCTGAGAGCCACAGCTACTGAGCCCGCGTTCCACAGCTGCTGAGGCTTGCTCGCCTAGAGCCTGTGCTCTGCAGCGGGAGAGGCCACGGCAGTGAGGAGCCCGTACACTGCAGCGAAGAGTAGCCCTCGCTTGCTGCAACTGGAGAAAGCTTGCACGCAGCAAAGACCCAACACAGCCAAAAATAAAAAAAAATAAATAAATTAAAATTTAAAAAAAATTAAATACAAAGGGAAAATATTAAAAGCAGCAAGGGAAAAGCAACAAATAACATACAAGGGAATCCCCATAAGGTTAACAGCTGATCTTTCAGCAGAAACTCTGCAAGCCAGAAAGGAGTGGCAGGACATATTTAAAGTGATGAAAGGGAAAAGCCTACAACCAAGATTACTCTACCCAGCAAGGATCTCATTCAGATTCGATGGAGAAATTAAAATTTTACAGACAAGCAAAAGTTAAGAGAGTTCAGCACCACCAAACCAGCTTTACAACAAATGCTAAAGGAATATCTTTAGGCAGGAAACACAAGAGAAGGAAAAGACCTACAATAACAAACCCAAAACAATTAAGAAAATGGTAATAGGAACATGCATATCGATAACTACCTTAAACGTAAATGCATTAAATGCTCCAACCAAAAGACATCGACTGGCTGAATGGATACAAAAACAAGACCCATATATATGCTGTCTACAAGAGACCCAAGTCAGACCTAGGGATACATACAGACTGAAAGTGAGGGGATGGAAAAAGATATTCCATGCAAATGGAAATCAAAAGAAAGCTGGTATAGCAATTCTCATATCAGACAAAATACACTTTAAAATAAAGACTATTACAAGAGACAAAGAAGGACACTACATAATGATCAAGGGATCAATCCAAGAAGAAGATATAAAAATTGTAAATATTTATGCACCCAACATAGGAGCACCTCAACACCTAAGGCAAATGCTAACAATCATAAAAGGGGAAATTGACTGTAACACAATCATAGTAGGGGACTTTAAGGCCCCACTTTCACCAATGGACAGACCATCCAAAATGAAAATAAATAAGGAAACACAAGCTTTAAATGATACATTAAGCAAGATGCACTTAAATGATATTTATAGGACATTCCAGCCAAAAACAGCAGATTACACTTTCTTCTCAAGTGCTCATGGAACATTCTCCAGGATAGATCATAACTTGGGTCACAAATCAAGCCTTGGTAAATTTAAGAAACTTGAAATCGTATCAAGTATCTTTTCCAACCACAACGCTATGAGACGATATCAATTACAGGAAAAAATCTGTAAAAAATACAAATACATGGAGGCTAAACAATACATTACTAAATAACCAAGAGATCACTGAAGAAATCAAAGAGGAAATCAAAACATTCCTAGAAACAAATGACAATGAAAACACGATGATCCAAATCTATGGGATGCAGCAAAAGCAGTTCTAAGAGGGAACTTTATAGCAATACAATCCTACCACAAGAACAAGAAACATCTCAGACAAACAACTTAACCTTAAAACAAAAGCAATTAGAGAAAGAATAACAAAAAAATCCCCAAAGTTAGCACAAGGAAAGAAATCATAAAGATCAGATCAGAAATAAATGAAAAAGAAATGAAAGAAACAATAGCAAAGATCAATAAAACTAAAAGCTAGTTCTTTGAGAAGATAAACAAAATTGATAAACCATTAGCCAGACTCATCAAGAAAAAAAGGGAGAAGACTCAAATCAATAGAATTAGAAATGAAAAAGGAGAAGTAACAACCGACACTGCAGAAATACAAAGGATCATGAGGGATTACTACACCAACTATATGCCAATAAAATGGACAACCTGGAAGAAATGGACGAATTCTTAGAAGAGCACAACCTTCCAAGACTGAACCAGGAAGAAATAGAAAATATAAACAGACCAATCACAAGCACTGAAATTGAGACTGTGATTAAAAATCTTCCAACAAACAAAAGCCCAGGACCAGATGACTTCACAGGCGAATTCTATCAAACATTTAGTGAAGAGCTAACATCTATCCTTCTCAAACTCTTCCAAAATATAGCAGAGGAAGGAACACTCCCCAACTCATTCTACGAGGCCACCATCACCCTGATACCAAAACCAGACAATGATGTCACAAAAAAAGAAAACTATAGGCCAATATCACTGATAAACATAGATGCAAAAATCCTCAACAAAATACAAGCAAACAGAATCCAACAGCACATTAAAAGCACCATACACCATGATCAAGTGGGGTTTATCCCAGGAATGCAAGGATTCTTCAGTATATGCAAATCAACCAATGTGATACACCGTATTAACAAACTGAAGGATAAAAACCATATGATCATCTCAATAGATTCAGAAAAAGCTTTCAACAAAATTCAACACTGATTTATGATAAAAAACCCTCCAGAAAGCAGGCATGGAGGGAACTCACCTCAACATAATAAAGGCCATATATGACAAATCCACAGCCAACATCATTCTCAATGGTGAAAAACTGAAACCATTTCCTCTAAGATCAGGAACAAGACGAGGTTGCCCACTCTCACCACTATTATTCAACATAGTTTTGGAAGTTTTAGCCACAGCAATCAGAGAAGAAAAAGAAATAAAAGGAATCCAAATCAGAAAAGAAAAAGTAAAACTATCACTATTTGCAGATGACATGATACTATACATAGAGAATCCTAAAGATGCTACCAGAAAACTACTAGAGCTAATCAATGAATTTGGTAAAGTAACAGGATACAAAATTAATGCACAGAAATCTCTTGCATTCCTATACACTAATGATGAAAACTCTGAAAGAGAAATTAAGGAAACACTCCCATTTACCATTGCAACAAAAAGAATAAAATACCTAGGAATAAACCTATCTAAGGAGACAAAAGACCTGTATGCAGAAAACTATAAGACATTGATGGGGGCTTCCCTGGTGGCGCAGTGGTTGAGAATCTGCCTGCTAATGCAGGGGACACGGGTTCGAGCCCTGGTCTGGGAAGATCCCACATGCCACGGAGCAGCTGGGCCCGTGAGCCACAATTGCTGAGCCTGCGCGTCTGGAGCCTGTGCCCCGCAACGGGAGGGGCCGCGATAGAGAAAGGCCCGCGCACCACGATGAAGAGCGGTCCCCGCACCGCGATGAAGAGCGGTCCCCGCACCGCGATGAAGAGTGGCCCCCGCTTGCCGCAACTGGAGAAAGCCCTCGCACGAACCGAAGACCCAACACAGCCAAAAATAAATAAATAAATAAATAAGAAAAATCCTTTAAAAAAAAAAAAAAAAAGACATTGATGAAAGAAATTAAAGATGACACTAACAGATGGAGAGACATACCATGTTCTCGGATTGGAAGAATCAACATTGTGAAAATGACTATACTACCCAAAGCAATCTACAGATTCAATGCAATCCCTATCAAACTACCAATGGCATTTTTCACAGATCTAGAAAAAAAAATTTCACAATTTGTATGGAAACACAAAAGACCCCAAATAGCCAAAGCAATCTTGAGAAAGAAAAATGGAGCTTGAGGAATCAGGCTCCCAGACTTCAGACTATACTACAAAGCTACAGTAATCAAGACAGTATGGTACTGGCACAAAAACAGACATACAGATCAATGGAACAGGAGAGAAAGCCCAGAGATAAACCCATGCACATATGGTCACCTTATTTTTGATAAAGGAAGCAAGAATATACAATGGAGAAAAGACAGCCTCTTCGATAAGTGGTGCTGGGAAAACTGGACAGCTACATGTAAAAGAATGAAATTAGAACACTCCCTAACACCATACACAAAAATAAACTCAAAATGGATTAAAGACCTAAATGTAAGGCCAGACACTATCAAACTCTTAGAGGAAAACACAGGCAGAACACTCTATGACATAAATCACAGCAAGATCCTTTTTGACCCACCACCTAGAGAAATGGAAATAAAAACAAAAATAAACAAATGGGACCTAATGAAACTTAAAAGCTTTTGCACAGCAAAGGAAAACATAAACAAGACGAAAAGACAACCCTCAGAATGGGAGAAAATATTTGCAAATGAAGCAACTGACAAAGGATTAATCTCTAAAATTTACAAGCAGCTCATGAAGCTCAACATCAAAAAAAGAAACAAACAACCCAACGCAAAAATGGGCAAAAGACCTAAATAGACATTTCTCCAATGAAGATATACAGATTGCCAACAAACACATGAAAGGATGCTCAACATCACTAATCATTAGATAAATGCAAATCAAAACTACAATGAGATATCACCTCACACCGGTCAGAATGGCCATCATCAAAAAATCTACAAACAATAAATGCTGGAGAGGGTATGGAGAAAAGGGAACCCTCTTGCACTGTTGGTGGGAATGTAAATTGATACAGCCACTATGGAGAACCATACTGAGGTTCCTTAAAAAACTAAAATTAGAACTACCCTATGACCCAGCAATCCCACTACTGGGCGTATACCCTGAGAAAACCATAATTCAAAAAGAGTCATGTACCACAATGTTCATTGCAGCACTATTTACAATAGCCAGGACATAGAAGCAACCTAAGTGTCCATCGACAGATGAATGGATAAAGAAGATGTGGAACATATATACAATGGAACATTACTCAGCCATAAAAAGAAACGAAATTGAGTTATTTGCAGTGAGGTGGATGGACCTAGAGACTGTCATACAGAGTGATGTAAGTCAGAAAGAGAAAAACAAATACCGTATGCTAACACATATATATGGAATCAAAAAAAAATTGGTTCTGAAGAACCTAGGGGTAGGACAGGAATAAAGACACAGACATAGAAAATGGACTTGAGGACACGGGGAGGGGGAAGAGTAAGATGGGACGAAGTGAGAGAGTAGCATTGACATATATACACTACCAAATATAAACTAGATAGCTAGCGGGAAGCAGCCGCATAGCACAGGGAGATCAGCTCGGTGCTTTTTGACCACCTAGTGGGGTGAGATAGGGAGGGTGGGAGAGAGATGCAAGAGGGAGGGGATATGGGAATATATGTATACATATAGCTGATACACTTTGTTGTACAGCAGAAACTAACACACCATTGTAAAGCAACTATACTCCAATAAAGATGTTAAAAAAAAAAAAAAAAGATTGGGGAAGTTATACCAAAAGCCCCTTTGGAAGATCTTTGCTCATATTTCTTTGGCCAGAACTGGGTCACATGCCTATCTCTAAATTTTCACTAGCAAGGGAGATGAGATTATCATCACTGATAATCAGGATTTACCCCTTTAGTTATGTTGGGGGGTAGGTGTGGGAGGAGGCAGGAAATAAGACAGGCAATATTAAAACAAAAGCTGAATTTTAGTCTGTCTCCCAGCCACCTATTCCTGCATACAAACTATTGCAAAGCTTGTTGGCTTAAAAAAATTATCTATTTTTCTCAAGAATCTGTGCTGGGGAGACGGAAGTGATTCCCAAGGAAGAAAGGAAGATTATTGGGTTGGTAACTAAAAGTGTCCCTCTGCAACTTATGATGGTTTATCATTTGAAAATCAAAGATAGTCATATTTAGATTATTCTTGTATTGGTCTTTTCCACAAAATATGTTCCAAAAATGGTGTATATTGATTTAGCCAATAGTAAATTGGCTGAATTCAACTGGTAATTTTCTTAGAGGGTGGTAAAATCATTTTTACTCTTTGCTTTGTTTTTTTTCCGAAATAACTAGCCATATAAAGGACTCCACATAGTTTTCCTTTTCAATACTAATGCTTGACTGAACTAAGTCATTTTTGCCCTAAATTCTTTAGTTTGCAGACATCTAAGAATTTAGATCAGGAGGATAGCAAATAATTCCTTTGATTTAGCAAATAATTTGATAACTGAATTGCTCACCATCAGAATATTACCCTTTTGAAAATCAGTAAATCACAGAAGCTTTTGAAGATTAAATTATTAAATAACCATCTCCCTCTTTTCATCAGGGCAGGTAGGAAAACTGCAACATACATTCTTTGTTTTGTAATGTCACTTCCTTATCCTAAATAGGCCTTCTAGTTCTCTTTTTTTATAAACTTATTTATTTATTTTTGGCTGCGTTGGATCTTCGTTGCCGCGCACCGGCTTTCTCTAGCTGCCGTGAGCAGGGGCTACTCTTCGTTGCGGTGCGCGGGCTTCTTATTGCGGTGCCTTCTCTTGTTGCAGAGCGTGGGCTCTAGGCACACAGGCTTCAGTAGTTGTGGCACACGGGCTTAGTTGCTCCGCGGCATGTGGGATCTTCCCGGCCCAGAGTTCAAACCCGTGTACCCTGCATTGGCAGGCGGATTCTTAACCACTGAGCCACCAGGGAAGCCCCTAGTTCTCTTTTAACTTTTATATACCTGAGGTAAAAAAAAAAAAGTTCTTAAGTGGTGGCTACAGTTAGATTCATATCATTTACTAAAATAATACATGGTCTTCCTTTTGTGATTATATCTTCCATCTTCTTATAAATGTATAGCTGCCTCTATAACAATACGTAGTCAGATGATGAATGTTCATATATTAATGCTACCTCTCACCCCTTTTTTCCCAAGAAGCTCAGGGCACTGCTTGCACAAAATTGGATGTATTTCAACATCACCTCTGTGAATTGTAGACCATTAAAGCCAGAATTACAGCCCTCTCATTTGATGAGTGAAGAAAGAGCCTAAAGAATTTTCTGGAAGTTTCCAGGCTAGCTAGTGGTAGTGTGAGATCTCATTATCTTGTTTCCTGGTTGACTGCCTTTTACACCACATAATACTATTAATGATTAGCCTTTAGGACAGAACTAAGTTTAACCAGGTTATCAAGTCAAATTCCTTATGGAGTTGGTGGCACCCACTCAGCCTAGTCCCTGCAGGGTCAGGGTTCCCATTATATCCTCAGGGGCAGGGAGCTTGTCCTCTACCTCCAGCCCATCATATCCAGAGATCCCACCTAGCACTACGTACCATCAAGCCCCACTCACAGGTAAGACCTCCTCAAGATCTCCCAAGATCTGCTCAAATCCCTGTTTTATAACATGTCCCAGCAGCCCAGGCAAAACCAGGGTACAAGAAACGTACTTGATAATGTGCTTCTCTCTTCCACGCCTGTTTAGCTAGTGAGGAAAGGGGAAAATGGAAGAATGTAGTTGACGATGCATTGCTCTCCATCTTCTCACCATCGCAGTGAATTTAAAGCCAAATTTTAAGATTAGAATCTGACAGCTCAATCATATAAGTAGGTTTTTCATTCTCAAATGTTAGTTGAATTTTCCCCCTTAAATAATTATCTGGACTTAGAAACCCTGGGGCCTGTATTTTTCCAATATGGAATTATTCCATTTGCATCATTTATTTAAACCCACAACTCATTTGTTCAAATCGTATACTTCTAAACAGGAGAAAGGAAAACACGCTCTAATTCTCTAATATCTTTAACAATTAAAGCACAACTAGAGAATGAAGCCTCTTCATCCCCCTCTTCCTCCTCCTACTCCTCCTCATCTTCTTCTTTGACCAGCAATTGCTAAAATCCACAGTAATGAGGTAGACTGTGCTAAGAATTTTCTTCACTTAACATTTCTCATTATTAATAAATTTTACACTGACAACTATAAAGTGAACACTTAGGATTTATGCACCTAACCTAATTACATATGCTACATGTACGCATTTCATTATTTACTTGACAGATTCATTCCTTGATATCATAAATAATTGAACAAGAATCAAATATTAACAATCAGATACATGTTAATTCTCCTCAAATCTGTAGAAACAAACCATATTTTTATTTTCAGTTCAACAAGCACTGATTAAAATGTCTTCATTAGGCAAATTTCATAAGCAAAGTTCTTGATCTACTTTTCGTACTTTCACTGAAAATTAAACCTGGACCAAATTATTCCAGGATTACTTCATGGAAAAAAAGGAGTACAACAGTATTTCCAACAAGCCATTGGATTCATAATCTTTCTCAAGCACTGCTGTATCTTTTTTTTTTTTTTTTTTTTCAAACATCTTTATTGAAGTATAATTGCCTTACAATAGTGTGTTAGCATCTGCTTTATAACAAAGTGAATCAGTTATACATATACAATATGTTCCCATTTCTCTTCCCTCTTGCATCTCCCTCCCTCCCACCCTCCCCATCCCACCCCTCTAGGTGGTCACAAAGCACCGAGCTGATCTCCCTGAAGCACTGCTGTATCTTATATACGAAACATTAATCTGTGTGTTTTAAAAGAATTTGAAAAGGAATTTTCAAATATAGCTTTTATTATAAGCTAGGAACCAGCACCATATTGGTTCTTAGTAGTATATTACCAGAGCTTCTTGTCTTATGGGATGATGGGCTTAACCACACAATAATTATATAACTTGTTTAAAGAATAATTTCTAGGCATTGTGGATAATAGTAGAACTAAATTTATTGGGGCTGAAAATTTGCCCTGATATAGCTGTTACTTTTTCTGCTTTCATGAGCTAGGTTTAAATTTTTTAATTCATGTATATCAACATCTTCACCGATCAAACTATTCCCACATTTTATCAGATTTGCTTTGGTAGAGCATACCATACAATTTCATCATTTAAAAAATATTAAAGATTCATAGATAGCCACGTTATTCATAATACAAGATTAATGCCAGGCTGACAGGTTTTTGTAAAGATCTGACTCTTTTTTTCTAAGTGCATATACCATATCTATGTGAAATGTACCTCTGATGTTGCATATTGATTACTCCCTTCTCTTCTCTTCTAATGCTAAAGAGAGAATATTATAGAATGATTGTCAGGGTTAGTGTGTCTCTGACCTACACATGTACTATTAATAATTTATGAGCTGACTTGAAATACAGCACCAAGAAACCAACTGAGGACCACTGCCGCTGCCTGGAATGACATATACTCGGTTTTGACAGCATGTGCACCCGGATTTGGAGGTTCTGTTGTTAAAATACGTAGAGAGACACAAGTGCTGTAAGTGCCAGGGCTAACTGAATGGAAGGAAGCCATGCTTCTTTGTTAGAAATCTCAAGTAGCTACATTTATCTCTTTTCATCCTATCCTTTCCATGCCATGAAATTTCCTTTTTAAATTATTTAATCAGATTTCCAAGTGAACTCATGGTGTCTATAAACATTAGAGAATCTACATTCAAGCAATATGGAGGTGTAGAAAGCAAAAGATCAGGTCTTCTTATTTCCCACATTCCTTCACACTCAGAGTTTGTCTGGTGTGGATCCTTCCAGACTGTGTTCTATGCTCACACAAAGATCGTGGAGGTAGGGATAGAGTTTCCCCTACCCTCAAAAATGGTATCACACTCTACATACTGCGCTGCAATTTGCTTTTTCACTCAACAATATATCAAAGACATTCCCCATATCAGCACATACATTTGTAGTTCAGTTTTTAAACAACAATATAGTGTTCTATTTTATAGAGGTACCATGGCTCATTTATCCATCCCCTTATTAATAGATTGTTAAGCTGTCTCAGATTTTTCACAATTAAAGAACAATGCCACATACACTGAACATACTATGCACTTGCTTAACTATTTCACTAAGGCAGCGTCCTGGAAGTGGAATTGCTAGGTCAGTAACTGATTGTTTAAATCCCCTTAACCGGTCAGTTAGGCGAGAACCAATAAATATTACCATTTAGGATTTAAATATTATAACATTTCATTAATAGATGTGCTCATAATATTTAAGTGTATTTTTTAAAAAACATACTTTTAAAACTTTAAGAATAGGGAGTAATTTAGGAAAAAGATTATGTAAGGTTTTAGTCACATTAATTTCATATGTGAGTAGCTTTCTGCAAAAGCAGACTAAAGCCGAAGTCATTTCTAATGGTTTAGCAATATGTCATCAAGCCACGTGTCTGTATATACTATTTTTAACATCAATGTCCAAAGCAGCCAGTCTTCATTCTAGCAGTGCTACCCATAACTAAGGATGTTTATAGAAATTGACAACTGTTAAACCACTGAATGTTTTTCAAAATATATTCAAAGAATTTTATGTTTGAAAACATTTCATCTAGGAAATCTAATTAAAAACAAGGTTATATTTATTTGAAACCACCACAAGTAAGTATATTTATAAAATTTTCTGCTTTTCACCTAAATTGTTTGAAGCCTTCTACAAACAGTGTAATGGTTACCTAGTGTGTCTGTCAAGTTCTATTATGTGAACTAGAATATGCTTTCAGAAAGATGCCTTGCATCCGATGACAGGCAGAAAGATGCCTTGCATCCGATGACAGGCACTTCCTATCTGCTAGGATTCATAAAAATTGGAACATTGATCATTTCATGTAGAGATTTTCCTTAGCAAGAAGATAAAGGGAAACCTTATTATGCTAAATGACTTACTAGTCAAAAGTAGCCAGGACACTGAAACCTAGAAACTAGTTAATGGTTCGTAACAAGTCAGAAATATAAAGATGTTCAACCAAGAAAATGACATCAAGCAGCACTGGCTACAAGAGAAAAGAGCAGCCTGTCAGAATCACGTGAAGACTGTGGTGACAGGTAGACAATAAGATGGGATGACACCGGTTCCTCTCACCGGGGGTGTTTTCAACAGCTTTCTCTTGGGAGTTTCCATGCACTTCCTTTGTAGGAAACCTTCCCTCTAAAAATGGCAGCAGACCCCTTGGAGGTCTTGTTAAAATTCCTGTTCTGTGTTATGAAGTGTGTTGTTTAAGGCAGAGGGCAGTATGCGAACAGTTCATTCTTTGTTGTATAAGGGAAAGTGGGAACAACAGTCACACCAGTAAGGTAGCTCATGGCTGACATATCCCAGTAATATTGCACAGCAGGCATCGTGAAACAGGAAATGAGTCAAAGGGGAAAATCGGTGCACAATCCCATCTAAGATGGCAGACAGCATGAATCCAAACAGAAGCAATATAGCACATAATGAATATTTCACATTCAGATTGGTATCCATCATATCTGCAAACAAATTTCATACACCAGCTGAAACCTCCACATCACCATTAGGATGAACATCGTTTTTAGTTTTAAGAGAAATTTTCTTTCATTCACTCTCCGCTACAAAACTGCAGCTATAACAGTGTACCTCTACCTACCTCATTATGGACTATAAAGGCTATGCCACAAAAGAATTGAAAGAAAGCACGGAGCCCAACTATCACCCAATGACTTCTTTAATACCAGTAATTTTAAGGAATCCATCTACTTTATCTAAAATAATGCATCTCTGTTTTTTACTTAACCCTGTTCTAATGTAAAGTTATATCATTTCCTATATGTCTACTTAAAGTGTTATAATACCACTAAACTATTTCCAATAGGGTAATAGCTGTTAAAACAGTCTTCTAAACTATTTCTCTCTTTTTTTATTCTATTCCCAACATATTTTAAGCTGTATGACAAAATAAACATTTCATAACCTTTTTCAGCTAAATTTTTCTTCTATTAATGTCATTTCAACCAGTGGGAGATCTGTATTTTCCGCACTGCAGTTCTACATCTAAAATTATTTCTGATATAGATTAGCTGTCCCTCAGTGAGCCATGAAAGACAAAATCTTAGCCTCTTTAAGCCCGTCTTGTTTGACAGCATGCAAGCATTTACATGAAATATAAAGCAAATATTTGTTCTTTTCATACAAGCTGTCAGCACAAACTTGGGTTGTTTAGAAACCTGTTCAGACAAACAGAATTGGCATTTACTACATGACATACGGTAAAAGGTCAACAATAGGTAAAATCAAAGATTACTGAAAAAGAAATAAAAAGTTGACATGCATTTGTGGAACCAAAGTTGATCACATTATGCCATAACTTATATAGTAAATTGACAATTAAAACTTCATTGTTTATTCATTTGATTGTTTAAGAAAATGTGGGGCTTGATTTTAGTTGCTTACTTACCAGATATTAACTTTTGGTTCACTGCAGGGATAGGTATAAGAAAATTCTTATTACCCTGAAAAGTTCCCAATTAAAGTTGCTTTTCAGCTTTTTTCTCCACGGAAGTTTCTAATAGCTAATAGGAATGTATTCTGGAGATTTCTTGATATTACTGCCACCTAATCAGGGCCGCTGAGCCACCACCTCCAATTGCTCAGCAAAGTCAGGCTTCTGCTTTAAGGAACTGGTGATTCCTGAGTGTGCAGGAGCAGTGGTTTACCAAAAGATGCAAATTTGCTTTCCTCGTGCCTCTAGGATTTGCACTATAATGGCTTCCCTGGGGAATACCTCCATCGTGGAGGCACATTTCCTCTGCCCCTAGACCCGCTCTGTTCTGAAGCCACAAGCATGGAACTTGTCCTGCTTCCTGTGGACAGCGTCCCATCTGCTGAACACACATTTTAATAAGGAAACTCTATTTCCAGGGAAATACCTATTGGTATTAACAAGAAAATAGCATCTCTACAAGATTCTCTGAAAAGAAATCCTGTCAGTGCCACTCATTCTGCTTTCAAAGACAAGTCCCTGTAATTACTTTCTCCCCTTCGTTTCCTTGTCTGGATAAAGCAACAAGATCAAGAGAATCTATCCATTTTCCCCAGATACCTTCCAAAATGTGCATCCACTTCGCAAGCTGGGATCAGAAATTTCATCATCTGTATTTGTATTAGTAATTCACTGCACAAAGAGAACAGGGGGCAGAGGAGGAGAGCAAGCATGCAAGCAAACATCAGACAGACAACTGTATATATGCAAATGCTTGCAAATTTCTGCCAGCATCTCCCTATCTATAACCAAGCAACATGGAAGCCTATTCATCCCTCAGCTTCTTCACTGCCAAATATGGTTGTGGATTTGGAGGAAGATACTCAGGAAACATTGAACTTTCAGCCACTGGGACTAAACCTAACTCAAAACCTACTATATAAAAAGCTAATGCATAGGGCTTCCCTGGTAGTGCAGTGGTTGAGAATCTGCCTGCTAATGCAGGGGACATGGGTTCGAGCCCTGGTCTGGGAAGATCCCACATGTCGCGGAGCAGCTAGGCCCGTGAGCCACAACTACTGAGCCTGCGCGTCTGGAGCCTGTGCTCCGCAACAAGAGAGGCCACGATAGTGAGAGGCCCGCGCACCGCAATGAAGAGTGGCCCCCGCTTGCCACAACTAGAGGAAGCCCTCGCACAGAAACGAAGACCCAACACAGCCAAAATAAAATAAAATAAAATAAAAATAATAATTAAAGGTGCTAATAATTAAAAAAAAAAAAACCTTTAAAAAAAAAAAAGCTAATGCATAAATATAATCAATGATCTTCTAGAAAGACACACAAGATATGCAACCTCCTGGCTACATAGGGCAGAAGAACAAGATGCCCTGTGAGCGGGCAAGGGAAGGGAAGGGTTGCAAGTGGCTCTCCAGCCCAACTGACAGAGGACTGAAGGGTTGCCTCCTGGCTTCAGGGCGGTGCATGTGCATAAACAGCCTGGGCAAGAAGGGGCATGGGAAACCAGAAAGAGGCAGCATGCAGAAAATGCCCCAAATTCAAATTCATAAACACAAAGTGCTCACTTTCAAATGAATATATACATGGTGTTTGAAAATGACAGCAAAAATCATCCTGTATTTTGTTTTGTCTTGAAATCAATTATTCCCAAACAATATTGGTAACAGAAAATTTCATGACTTTCTTTATTCTTATATACTTATTTTACTCACTGCAAATCAGAAATAATGGTAATAACTCATATATACATGCTTTTCACAGACAGTAATTCCATTCATCCTCAAAATTATGCTTCGAGGTAGGGTCAGTATACCCATTTTATAGGTAAAGAAACCTGGACATGGAGGTTGAATCAGCTCCACTGCGAACTGAGAGTGAAAGGTGTGGCCCAAAGAAAGCCAAGAGACTTGTGAGAAGAGAAGGGACAGTGGGCAGGTGAAACAATGGATGTTTACTATGTCTACTAGTTGTCCCTCAGCTACCGCCCCTGATTCATTCTGTCTGATATTATGGTTAGATGTTTTCATGTGTATCTGCCCTCGGATTGAGAGCCCCTGAGAACTATATATCTGGACTATGTATTTGTTATCACTGTATCTCCTGGAGGACCCAGGACAATCCTCCGAATATAGTATATGCTCAGTAAATATTTCTTGACATTATTGTTTCATTAAACTAGTTTAAACCAGTTCATCTTTTGCTCATTTTAAGTTCTGTGTTGCCTTGTTCTTTTTACTACATGGATATACATAAAATCTCACACACACACATACACCTTTTAACACCATCAGAGACAGGATTTCAACAGCAGAAGCAAATATCCTATGTTCATAATTTACACATATATTGACTGTCCTGTAAAATCATTCCCTCAGCTAACTTTACACAGGTGAGAAAAAGCAAGCTTCTGCAGTGCCTTTCTAAATCATTTCATTTTGCTGTTCTGTTTTTGTTCAGCAAATGGTGTATTTGCTGAAAATTCAAGTGCCTACAACTCTCTGTGTCCTTTCACAAGGTGTTAGTATGCAGTTGTCATCATTTGGATTTTACTGCGGTGTAGAAATGTCCTTACTCTTTCCTTGAGTCATTTAATTTCCATCTCTCTGGCCTTTCTCAAGGACTCCCCTCAAAGCCTATAATCTCAAGTATGGCCTTCTTTCCTTCTTCCTGGGTTTACAGCTGCCCAGCTAGAGACTCTGCCCAGCCTTGCTTGTAGCTAGACGTGGCCATGTGACTGAGTTCCTACCAAGTGATGCAGCGATGTGTACAACTTCCAGATCATCTGCTTAAAGATGTCTGGGATTTGATTTCAAATAATCCAGCAAAGGAGGACATATCTGGGGGATATAATTGTACAAGTCTGACCATGTGAAGATAACTTGAAGCTGAGTGATGGGCACATGGGGATGTATTATACTACATTATCCCTACCTTTATATGGATATGTTTGTAATTTTCTATTGAAAAATAAATTCAAAGGTGCTTGCGCCAGATGTGTTGTCCCCTTTCCTTCTTACTGGCTGGAAATAGAAATGACTGGAGTGACCTTGGAAAGCACCTGTGGAGGATGGCAGAGCCACCCCACCAGACTGGGTCCCTGACTGACTTCCTGGAACAGGGCTTACTCACTTGCCTTGGAGACTTACTGAAAGAGAAATTGATTTCTCACTCATTTGAGCCATTGCATTGTGGGGTCTCTTTGTTACAGCTACAGAGTTCTCTACATAACCCAGCCCCCTATTTACTTACATTCTGTTTCAAAAGTCTCCTTTACTCTAACAGAAAGTAGAATCTCACCTGCTTTCCCCATTCCTTTACTTTTCTCTGGCTCTCTTTTAGGTTGGCAGAGTGTTAGAACTCAATCAACCTTTACTACGGTTACATTTTTTGTTCCTCTGGAGATCAGGCAGAACCACAAGCCACACAAATAACTAGATTGCATTAAGACCAACTTAAATTAAATTGCTCACAATCCAACTCACTGTCAAAACCCTTACAAAAATGTCACTTTTGAGTTTGAAAGTCTACTATTTAATATAGCTATTGACAAACTTTATTCAAAAAAAGAACCCTACATTATTACAGCAAAACTTAGGATGAAATAGTAATGTTGAAAACATTTCCGCTAGACAATAAAAGGTTAAGAAAAAATTTAATTTTCCCCACACAAAATATGGTTGTATTCTAAACCACCATTTAGGCTGCATCTGACCCATCAGCATCTTGTCTCTCCCTCTCCAGGGCTGGCACAGTCCAGCACGGTGCTTTTAGGACTTTTGAATTTCAGTGTGTGTACAGGGAAGATACTCTCCAGTCCAGAAGAGTTTCTGCCCTTCCCTGTGGCCTCACAGCAGCCTCTTCCACACTGACCCTGGCCATAGATTGGGCTTAACATGTAGCATGAGGCGTGTAGGTTAAAATAATTTTCTAAAAGGAGTCGTTAATCCTTGTAATAAATTGCCTAAGAAGGTCACAGACTCTCTCTCCAATAGTCCTTAGAAATAAGGTAGATTTTCACACAATGGCTTTTAGGGGAGGTCCTGTGAAGGTCAGAGGGTGAACTTGGTAGGTAAACCAACAAAGAGGAAAGCAAAAATGAGATGCAAACTAATGTTTGTTATTCACTGAAACTAAACAAAATGAGGAGTTTCGGGAAGTTCTCTTTGCAGGGTTAGACTGCAGGTTTCACTTTGCCCACTTTTGCTCACAGGAAAAAAAATAATCGGCTGTGAGTATAGCTGACCTGTTCCCACCCTCTGCCCCCCAGCACACTCCACACTCCACTCCCAGCCCTCCTGCCCCCACCCTTCAGGAGAATTCTGTCTTTGCCAGACTAGTTCCTGAGCTATGGCTGCACAGGTTGGAATTAGTGTGGGCAGGAATCGAGAGGATTGGGTTTACACCAAGAGCTACTGGGAGAAGTGCAAAGAAGGTTAGAGAAAAGGAGGAGAAAGACAAGAGCCAGTGTGGGCTGGGATCTGGAAGTTTGGAAAGAGGTTACAGTTGTCAGGAGTTTGAAAAAAGCTGACAAGGAATGTGAGGTGTACATAGATAGATAGACCTATATCTATCTACAGATAGAGAGGGAAGAGGGACTGGGGCTTTTAAGAAAGTTTTGGATGTTAATATTAGAATCCTTCAGTGTTTTTTAAGGAGAACTTAGTAAAGCTTTAAATTATTTTTCAATTGCTTTTTGAAAGCCAGACTGGGTTTCAGCTTTATGGGGTTATATGACATAGCAGCATACATTTGGAGAACATGCTAGTCTGTCCATATAGTCAAGTATTTCAACTTAATCATCAACCATTTATTGAACATCAATCTAGTATGTACACACTGCGCTAGGCACAATGCCTTAGAAACAAGGTGACCAAATGAAATATTTCACCAAAGTATTTCATCAAATGGTCTCTTTGATCAAAGAAGAGAGGAATCTTGAGCAAAGCATTGATTGACTGCCACGTAGACCTCACGAATGGACAACTACATCACCATTTCAAGGTCTACTGCTGGAGAGAAATGGGAAATGAGGCACTGTAACAGAGGGTTCTCCTACACCCTCAGGACGACCAACATTTTCAAGTTCAAGGAGGCAGACATCTCTGAATTACCTACTACCATTCCTGAAGTTCTTCTTCAACTACTTTTGCTGGTTCTGCCACAGGAAAGGGGCTTTAAGAAGGGTCCTACATAGAGGAGACCTTCAAGATGGCAGAGGAGTAAGACGTGGAGATCACCTTCCTCCCCACAAATACATCAGAAATACATCTACATGTGGAACAACTCCTACAGAACACCTACTGAACGCTGGCAGAAGACCTCAGACTTCCCAAAAGGCAAGAAACTCCCCACGTACCTGGGTACAGCAAAAGAAAAAAGAAAAAACAGAGACAAAAGAATAGGGATGGGACCTGCACCAGTGGGAGGGAGCTGTGAAGGAGGAAAAGTTTCCACACACTAGAAGCCCCTTCACTGGTGGAGATGGGGGTGGGCAGGGAAGCTTCGGAGCCACGGAGGAGAGCGCAGCAACAGGGGTGCAGAGGACAAAGCGGAGAGATTCCCGCACAGAGGATGGGTGCCAACCAGCATTCACCAGCCTGAGAGGCTTGTCTGCTCACCCGCCAGGGTAGGCGGGGCTGGGAGCTGAGACACGGGCTTCAGAGTTCAGATCCCAGGGAGAGGACTGGGGTTGGCAGCATGAACACAGCCTGAAGGGGGCTAGTGCGCCACGGCTAGCCGGGAGGGAGTCTGGGAAAAAGTCTGGAACAGCCTAAGAGGCAAGAGACCATTGTTTTGGGGTGTGTGAGGAGAGGGGATTCAGAGCACTGCCTAAACAAGCTCCGGAGACGGGTGCGAGCCGTGGCTATCAGCGCAGACCCCAGAGACGGGCATGAAATGCTAAGGCTGCTGTTGCCGCCACCAAGAAGCCTGTGTACAAGCGCAGGTCACCATCCACACCTCCCCTCCTGGGAGCCTGTGCAGCCTGCCACTGCCAGGGTCCCGTGGTCCAGGGACAACTTCCCCGGAAGAACACACGGCGCGCCTCAGGCTGGTGCAACGTCACACCGGCCTCTGCCGCCACAGGCTCGCCCCACATTCTGTACCCTGCCCTCCATCCAGCCTGAGTGAGGCAGAGCCCCCTAATAAGCTGCTCCTTTAACCCTGTGCTGTCTGAGAGAAGATCAGACACACTTAGGCGACCTACACACAGAGGCGGGGCCAAATGCAAAGCTGAACCCCGGGAGCTGTGTGAACAAAGAAGAGAAAGGGAAATCTCTCCCAGCACCCTCAGGAGCAGCGGATTAAATCTCCACAATCAACGTGATGTACCCTGCATCTGTGGAATACCTGAATAGACAACGAATCATCCCAAAATTGAGGTGGTGTACTTTGGGAGCAATTGTAGACTTGGGGTTTGCTTTCTGCATCTAATTTGTTTCTGGTCTTATGTTTATCTTAGTTTAGTATGTAGAGTTTATTAGCATTAGATTTGTTTATTGATTTGGTTGCTCGCTTCCTTTTTTATTTTTATATATACAGACGTATATATTTTTTCCTTTTTCTCTTATTGTGAGTGTGTATGTGTATGCTTCTTTGTGTGATTTTTTTCTGTATGGCTTTACTTTTACCATTTGTTCAAGGGTTCTGTCTGTCTTTTTTTTTTTTAGTATAGTTTTT
Source organism: Balaenoptera acutorostrata (assembly GCF_949987535.1). Lineage (NCBI taxonomy): Eukaryota > Metazoa > Chordata > Mammalia > Artiodactyla > Balaenopteridae > Balaenoptera > Balaenoptera acutorostrata. The sequence goes on from NC_080070.1 coordinate 51,199,743, forward strand.
AGCGCTTGTTATCATTGGTGCATTTGTTTTTTGGTTTGGTTGATCTATTCTTTCTTTTTTCTTTTCGTTTAGGTTTTAGCACTTGTTATCATTGGTGGATTTCTTTTTTGGTTAGGCTGCTCTCTACTTGCATTATTTTTTTTTCTTTTTTTATTACTTTTTAATTTTTTATTTTAATAACTTTATTTTATTTCCTTCCTTCCTTTCTTCCTTTTTTTCTCACTTTTCTTCTGAGATGGGTGGCTGATAGGGTCTTTGTGCTCCAACCGGGTGTCAGGCCTGTACCTCTGAGGTGGGAGAGCCGAGTTCAGGACATTGGGCCACCAGAGACCTCCCCGCTCTATGTAATATCAAATGGCAAAAACCTCCCAGAGATCTCCATCTCAACGCAAAGACCCAGCTCCACTCAATGACCAGCAAGCTACAGTGCTGGACACCCTATGCCAAACAACTAGCAAGACAGGAACACAACCCCACCCATTAGCACAGAGGCTGCCTAAAAGCATAATAAGGTCACAGACACCCCAAAACACACCACCAGATGCAGTCCTGCCCAGCAGAAAGACAAGATCCAGTCTCCTCCACCAGAACACAGGCACCAGTCCCCTCCACCAGGAAGCCTACACAACCCACTGAACCAACCTTAGCCACTGAGGGCAGACACCAAAAACAACGGGAACTACCAACCTGCAGCCTGCAAAAAGAAGCCCCCAAACACAGTAAGTTAAGCAAAATGAGAAGACAGAAAAAAACAGAGCAGACGAAGGAGTAAGGTAAAAACCCACCAGACCAAACAAATGAAGAGGAAATAGGAAGGCTACCTGAAAAAGAATTCAGAGTAATGATAGTAAACGTGATCCAAAATCTTGGAAATAGAATGGAGAAAATACAAGAAACATTTAACAAGGACCTAGAGGAACTAAAGAGCAAACAAATGATGAACAACCCAATAAATGAAATTAAAAATTCTCTAGAAAGAATCAATAGCAGAATAACTGAGGCAGAAGAACAGATAAGTGACCTGGAAGATAAACTAGTGGAAATAACTACCGCAGAGCAGAATAAAGAAAAAAGAATGAAAAGAATTGAGGGCAGTCTCAAAGACCTCTGGGACAACATTAAGCTCACCAACATTCGAATTATAGGGGTCCCAGAAGACGAAGAGAAAAAAAAAAGGACTGAGAAAATATCTGAAGAGATTATAGTTGAACACTTCCCTAATAGGGGAAAGGAAATAGTCAATCAAGTCCAGGAAGCACGGAGAGTCCCATACAGGATAAATCCAAGGAGAAACATGCCAAGACACATATTAATCAAACTATCAAAAATTAAATACAAAGAAAACATATTAAAAGCAGCAACGGAAAAACAACAAATAACATGTAAGGGAACCCCCATAAGGTTAACAGCTGATCTTTCAGCAGAAACTCTGAAAGCCAGAAGGGAGTGGCAGGACATATTTAAAGTGATGAAAGGGAAAAACCTACAACCAAGATTACTCTACCCAGCAAGGGTCTCATTCAGATTCCACGGAGAAATTAAAACCTTTACAGACAAGCAAAAGCTAAGAGAGTTCAGCACCACCAAACCAGCTTTACAACAAATGCTAACGGAACTTCTTTAGGCAGGAAACACAAGAGAAGGAAAAGACCTACAATAACAAATCCAAAACAATTAAGAAAATGGTAATAGGAACATACATATCGATTACTACCTTAAATGTAAATGGATTAAATACTCCAACCAAAAGACACTGACTGGCTGAATGGATGCAAAAACAAGACCTGTATATATGCTGTTTACAAGAGACCCACTTCAGACATAGGGACACATACAGACTGAAAGTGAGGGGATGGAAAAAGATACTCCATGCAAATGGAAATCAAAAGAAAGCCGGAATAGCAATTCTCATATCAGACAAAATAGACTTTAAAATAAAGACTACTACAAGAGACAAAGAAGGACACTACATAATGATCAAGGGATCAATCCAAGAAGAAGATATAAAAATTGTAAATATTTATGCACCCAACAAAGGAGCATCTCAATACATAAGGCAAATGCTAACATCCATAAAAGGGGAAATCGACAGTAACACAATCATAGTAGAGGACTTTAACACCCCACTTTCACCAATGAACAGATCATCCAAAATGAAAATAAATAAGTAAACACAAGCTTTAAATGATACATTAAGCAGGATGGACTTAAATGATATTTATAGGACATTCCTGCCAAACACAACAGAATACACTTTCTTCTCAAGTGCTCATGGAACATTCTCCAGGAGAGACCATATCTTGGGTCACAAATCAAGCCTTGGTAAATTTAAGAAAACTGAAATCGTATCAAGTATCTTTTCCAACCACAATGCTATGAGACTAAATATCAATTACAGGAAAAAATCTGTAAAAAATACATATACATGGAGGCTAAACAATACACTACTAAATAACCAAGAGATCACTGAAGAAATAAAAGAGGAAATAAAAAAATACCTAGAAACAAATGACAGTGAAAACACGACGACCAAAAACCTATGGGATGCAGCAAGAGCAGTTCTAAGAGGGAAGTTTATAGCAATACAATCTTACCTCAAGAAACAAGAAACATCTCAAATAAACAACCTAACCTTACACCTAAAGCAATTAGAGAAAGAAGAATTAAAAAACCCCAAAGTTAGCACAAGGAAAGAAACCATAAAGATCACATCAGAAATAAATGAAAAAGAAATGAAAGAAACAATAGCAAAGATCAATAAAACTAAAACCTAGTTCTTTGAGAAGATAAACAAAATTGATAAACCATTAGCCAGACTCATCAAGAAAAAAAGGGAGAAGACTCAAATCAATAGAATTAGAAATGAAAAAGGAGAAGTAACCACTGACACTGCAGAAATACAAAGGATCATAAGAGATTACCACAAGCAACTATATGCCAATAAAATGGACAACCTGGAAGAAATGGACAACTTCTTAGAAAAGCACAACCTTCCGAGATTGAACCAGGAAGAAATAGAAAATATAAACAGACCAATCACAAGCACTGAAATTGAAACTGTGATTTAAAATATTCCAACAAACTAAAGCCCAGGACCAGATGGCTTCACAGGCAAATTCTATCAAACATTTAGAGAAGAGCTAACACCTATCCTTCTCAAACTCTTCCAAAATATAGCAGAGGGAGGAACACTCCCCAACTCATTCTATGAGGCCACCATCACCCTGATACCAAACCAGACAAAGATGTCACAAAGAAAGAAAACTACAGGCCAATATCACTGATGAACATAGATGCAAAAATCCTCAACAAAATACTAGCAAACAGAATCCAACAGCACATTAAAAGGACCATACACCATGATCAAGTGGGGTTTATCCCAGGAATGTAAGGATTCTTCAATATATGCAAATCAATCAATGTGATAAAACATATTAACAAATTGAAGGAGAAAAACCATATGATCATCACAATAGATGCAGAAAAAGCTTTTGACAAAATTCAACACCCATTTATGATGAAAACCCTCCAGAAAGTAGGCATGGAGGGAACTTACCTCAACATAATAAAGGCCATATATGACAAACCCACAGCCAACATTGTTCTCAATGGTGAAAAACTGAAACCATTTCCTCTAAGATCAGGAACAAGACGAGGCTGTCCACTCTCACCACTATTATTCAACATAGTTTTGGAAGTTTTAGCCCTAGCAATCAGAGAAGAAAAAGAGATAAAAGGAATCCAAATCAGAAAAGAGGACGTAAAACTGTCACTGTTTGCAGATGACATGACACTATACATAGAGAATCCTAAAGATGCTACCAGAAAACTACTAGAGCTAATCAATGAATTTGGTAGAGTAGCAGGATACAAAATTAATGCACAGAAATCTCTTGCATTCCTATACACTAATGATGAAAACTCTGAAAGAGAAATTAAGGAAACACTCCCATTTACCATTGCAACAAAAAGAATAAAATACCTAGGAATAAACCTACCTTAGGAGACAAAAGACCTGTATGCAGAAAACTATAAAACACTGATGAAAGAAATTAAAGATGATACCAACAGATGGAGAGATATACCATGTTCTTGGATTGGAAGAATCAACATTGTGAAAATGACTATACTACTCAAAGCAATCTACAGATTCAGTGCAATCCCTATCAGAGTACCAATGGAATTTTTCACAGATCTAGAAAAAAATTTCAATTTGTATGGAAATACAAAAGACCCCAAATAGCCAAAGCAATATTGAGAAAGAAAAACGGAGCTGGAGGAATCAGGCTCCCAGACTTCAGACTATACTACAAAGCTACAGTAATCAAGACAGTATGGTACTGGCACAAAAACAGACATACAGATCAATGGAACAGGAGAGAAAGCCCAGAGATAAACCCACACACATATGGTCACCTTATTTTTGATAAAGGAAGCAAGAATATACAATGGAGAAAAGACAGTCTCTTCGATAAGTGGTGCTGGGAAAACTGGACAGCTACATGTAAAAGAATGAAATTAGAACACTCCCTAACACCATACACAAAAATAAACTCAAAATGGATTAAAGACCTAAATGTAAGGCCAGACACTATCAAACTCTTAGAGGAAAACACAGGCAGAACACTCTATGACATAAATCACAGCAAGATCCTTTTTGACCCACCACCTAGAGATATGGAAATAAAAACAAAAATAAACAAATGGGACCTAATGAAGCTTAAAAGCTTTTGCACAGCAAAGGAAAACATAAACAAGACGAAAAGACAACCCTCAGAATGGGAGAAAATATTTGCAAACGAAGAAACTGACAAAGGATTAATCTCTAAAATTTACAAGCAGCTCATGAAGCTCAACATCAAAAAAAACAAACAACCCAACCCAAAAATGGGCAAAAGGCCTAAATAGACATTTCTCCAATGAAGATATACAGATTGCCAACAAACACATGAAAGGATGCTCAACATCACTAATCATTAGAAAAATGCAAATCAAAACTACAATGAGGTATCACCTCACACCGGTCAGAATGGCCATCATCAAAAAATCTAGAAACAATAAATGCTGGAGAGGGTGTGGAGAAAAGGGAACCCTCTTGCACTGTTGGTGGGAATGTAAATCGATACAGCCACTATGGAGAACAGTATGGAGGTTCCTTAAAAAACTAAAAACAGAACTACCATACGACCCAGCAATCCCACTACTGGGCATATACCCTGAGAAAACCATAATTCAAAAAGAGTCATGTACCACAATGTTCATTACAGCTCTATTTTCAATAGCCAGGACATGGAAACAACCTAAGTGTCCATCAACAGATGAATGGATAAAGAAGATGTGGCACATATATACAATGGAATATTACTCAGCCATAAAAAGAAACGAAATTGAGTTATTGTAGTGAGGTGGATGGACCTAGAAACTGTCATACAGAGTGAAGTAAGTCATAAAGAGAAAAACAAATACCGTATGCAAAAACAAATAGTTCTGAAGAACCTAGGGGCAGGACAGGTATAAAGACGCAGACGCAGAGAATGGACTTGAGGACATGGGGAGGGGGAAGGGTAAGCTGGGACGAAGTGAGAGAGTGGCATGGACATATATACACTACCTAATGTAAAATAGACAGCTAGTGGGAAGCAGCTGCATGGCACAGGGAGATCAGCTCGGTGCTTTGTGACCACCTAGAGGGGTGGAATAGGGATGATGGGAGGGAGACACAAGAGGGAGGAGATACGGTGATATATGTATATGTATAGCTGATTCACTTTGTTATAAAGCAGAAACTAACACATCATTGTAAAGCAATTATACTCCAATAAAGATGTAATAAACAAATAAATAAATAAAATTAATTAAAAAAAAAAAAAGAAGAAGAAGGGTCCTACGTAGGACAGTAATTCATCCCTGACTCTGGAACGTGCTCCTTATTAAACTGTGGCTCGCGCTGGGAGGGCGGGGCGGGTCAGAGATAAAATTCAGTCCTCGCCCTCCGGGGGCTACTGCCTGAAGAGAAGATGGGTGAACAACGATGCAGCACAGGGGGATGGGTGCTGCCAGAAAGGCATGTGCGAATGTGAGGCAGGTCCTGCCCAGAAAACACTGCAAGCGTCCCTGCTCTGTAGAGGGTGTGGTCAGAGTGGGCATCTGCACCAGGAGGCATTTCATCAGAGTCCTGAAAAGGAGAAATTAGCCAAGCAAGAAGGCATAGGAGGGGAAATGAAAAGACCCTTCCAAGTACCAGGAACACGCAGTGATTTCATCAGCACCTCACACCTGCTCTCAGGTTGTATTATTATCTTCATGTGGTAAATGAAGAAACAAACTCCAAAAGGTTGAGGGACCTGCCCCAAGTCACTCATCTTTAGACAGTGAACCTAAGATTTAAACTTAGCACCATACTCCCTGCCTCTTTACAGAATGTAGTCTCAGAAGGGGATTCCTTCTCATTTGGTGATGTCCACACATCTCTCACACCTTGGCCTCAGGAACACTTAGGATGAACACAAGTGTCCCTTAACCATTCTGGGAAGGAATCCAAAGTATTATAGATTCAAAAGATCATAAAATTTTTATTGTCTTCTTGGATACGGTTTTAAAAAACAGTATTCCCCCCCCACCACACACACACACACACACACACACTCTCTCTCTCTCACTCACTCACTGTATATCAACATATGAAAGGCACTGAGAAGTCCTGCAGAAATAACAGACCATGAAAACCTCTGCCCTCTCTCTTTCTTCCTTCCTTCCTTCTTCCCTTTCTTTTACTTTCTTCTTTCTTTCTCTTTCTTTTTCTTTCTTTCTTTCTTTCTTTCTTTCTTTCTTTCTTTCTTTCTCTCTCTCTCTTTCTTTCAATAACCCTTATTAACACCTTTAAAGACATTCTGTATTGTCTTCTTATTGTACTGATGAGGAAACTGCAGTCTACAGAGGGTGGGAGTTGCCTTTGGGTACACGTTAGTGGCAGAGCCAGAACCCCGTTCACTAGACTTCCTTCCTGTCAACACCCTCTTGGCTAAATCACACTTCAAAGTGTCCATTCCATACCTCCAATATATAAACAGTACATACAGCACATGAGCTGATAACCTTGTAATTGTCAACTTACAAATTACCCTTTTAAAAAAATACAAAGAAATCCCTAGGTGAGAGCTGAGATGGTGTATACAAATTTGAAGTGTGTTTATATACACTATTAATCGCCCTTGTCAAGGTTTATACTAGTTATCCAAGTCTTGCTGATATCAATTGTTTATCTTCACAGACTTCCCACTGAAATAATACCAACAACAACTACTAGCTCTTTTTTTGCTCTCAAAGTGAAGGATAATATTAATATACTGATGCAAATTTCCAGTCTTTATGCACGCACTTAAATGGAACCAAAGCTGAAGAAATCACACCTTAACAAGATAATCACAAAACAAATCTTTGTATCAAGCACTTCACTGCTAGATCATATCCCATTATCACTAAATAAAAAAAAAAATTCTTTACTTTGGAATTTGGTTGGAATCAAGACAGCAAAAAAAGTGGGAGAGGAGATTGGAAATCCTTTCGTTTTTGCAAAGATTCACACTGTAACAATATTTCTTATATTAAAATTAAAGTTGTTTGGAAAATTTTTTAAGTAATATACAAATTTTAAAACATATTTCAAGAGCAGTCAGTATCCAACTTTGAAGAGTATTTATGAATATTCTAGTATGAATAACATACTAGAAAAGGTCAACTGGGCTTTATGTCTAAAAAGTTAAATATGCAGTGCTTGTATTCTGCATTAGCAGAAGGAGGCAAATGATACCCTGAAAATGTTTTAAACGTGCAACTTTGCTTATCTTCCTGTATTAATGATCCTTATGGCAGTTGTTATTTAACCTTATCATGTTGCACAGTAATTGGGGAAACCTATTGTGAAAGAAAGGAAAAGAAAAAGCATTTAGTTTAATCTTGGAACTTTTTTCCAAGCTAGCATTTTTCTGGTTATCAAGGAGGGTGAAAATGAAAGTTAGATTTCTACTGGATTTTCTTAAAATCTCAAAGAAGAAACTAGAGAGTTCCAAATGGGTGATTCATTAAACATCGTATTCTGTGAAAAGGACACAAATTAGATTATCGACGAACTGCTCATTATGTGAATTCTGGGTTTCATGAGGTCCACGAAGGAGCTCTGACTAGGAGACAGTCAGTGGCTCCTGAGAAAGCCAGTTTCTCCTTCAGGGCTCTGAATCGCTCATTTGTGGATATGATATTCAGAAAATGCCATTTGCCCCTCATAAGACTTCTATGTCCTTCTTCATACATTTCTGTGTGCACACAGAGGAAATTCAAAGCCTCCATCTTTTAATCCCTTTTAACTTTGACAACTATACTAAACCTGACCCTGAGACCCTTCTACCTTCACATGCTCTCAAGGTGCTTGAGAAACCAGCTAACTTTATGATTGAAATTAATGTTTTCATTCAACTGCAGATGCTTGAGCTCAATACACATACCAGCAGTGTGAGCACCAGCCCCTTCTGCTCCTTCAGCCAGGTAATATGCTTTTTCCTTTTTTTTTTTCTTACTTTTTTTTTTCCCATTATCCTTTTAATACAGAGCAGGGCTACTGATTACAAAGAGGCAGTTTGACTCCAGCAATAGGTCTTCTTCACTAATCCTCACTGTCATGGAAATTCCAGCTGCTACAAGAATAAGAGGCTCAATCCATATTTGCCAGCTCTAATATGAAATCTGTCAGAACCCAAATTAATGAGTTCCAAATTCCTTACATCACGATAACAGGTTAAGACTGGTCAATTAATTACATAAATCCTTCCCGATTCATTGTGCATTTGCAGCCCAGATTGTGTCTTACATTACTCCATGACACAAGGCCTTTTGGCTCCTGTTGTTCTGCAGAAAGGCCCCATTTAAGTGGAGGCTGCCTGCCACAGCAAAATGTTAAATGTCACACGTTAAATTTGCACTTTTCTGTAATTGCTTTTGTTAAAAAAAAAAAAAAAAATTAAACTACAGCACAGGGCTCCCAGTACACCACTATGCAGAGGGCTGGGATTGTACTGAATGGATCCCAGGGCAGGCAAGCTATCTTTTACAGTTTACACAGGTCTGAGAGTTTACAGTCTCCTTTGTACCTGGTGCCCAGTAGGCAGCAGAGCCCAGAACGTGCACGTTTGTGAAAATAAACCAAGTTTCCCTAAGATCTGTGGCAACAAAAGCATATATTCAGAAGATTCTTTTCCTTATGAAAGGATTAAAATAGGATTCTTTAGCCAGTTTCCTTTTTGTTTACCAGTAAAAGTATTAGATATATAAAACACTGTTGATCTACTCACCTTTTCAGGACCATATATTGTACAAATATATGTTATACTTGTGCAGGTCTTTGTGTAGGCTTTGCTATTTGTATTTGTAACTGGCACACACCTACAGAGGGAGAATAATTGAGGATTAAGATCTCAAAGGACTTCAAAAATTATCCTGGCCTTATCCTTCTTAAAACATCAAAATGCACCTGGAATCACAACTAGTTAGATTTAGACCTAGAACTATAGGCGTCCAGTGCCATCTCTCTTCACCACACTACATTTCCTGGTGGGGTGGGGTTTTTAAGTACCTAGGTACTCTGTATCCAATGGAACTTGTTCCGGTTGTGTTTCCTGCATCATCCTTTTGAGGGCTGGGTGTTCTGCGAATACACAAGCGAGCAGATGATGCACCGACGGAAAGCTGTGTGAGGCGTGGGTTCGTTCCACTTGGGAGCCCTAACACCAGGCCACCACGCCACCACACAGACAGCTAGCCAGACCCCAGGCGGCGCGTTCTGCCGCGGACCGCCGGGCCACCGCGCTGGCCCGGCAGCGCCCCCCTCTGTCCTCCCGCAGCCTTGCATCGGGTCGCCACTGGCCGCGCGCTTTCTTCCAGGGTAAAGGAAGCTCGGCCTCCGGGCTCCGAGCCTGATGGGGTGAGGGACTTGTCCCTCCCTATACGTCCCCCACCCTCCCACACACACACATTAAACCCTGACCCTGGGCCGTTTCTGGACCCAGAGGCACGCGCTTCTTCCCCGGCGAGCCAGTCCCGAAACCAAGCGTCGTCGGTCCGCTCCCTTCCCAGACAGATTAACGGATTAACGCGACGGCGCGCCCACCCGCCGGTTTTATTTAGGGTTCTGGGGAGACTAGAGGAGAAAGGGGTCGACTAATGTGTGCGGTGCGTGCGCAGGTAAAACTTTCGCAACGCGTGGGCTTGGCCCCAACCCCGCCGCGACCCCGGGACGCTCCGGGGCCGCTCTAGGCCTGAACCACACCCGCGCCGGCGGCGCGTCGTCGCCCCTTCTCGGGCCGGGCGGCGGGGCGGAGGCCTTAGTGCTGCGCGAGCATCTGCAGAACAAAGACTCGGGTCCAGCCCTAGACTGAGAACGGCCGCCGCCGTCTCCCCGGCCCGGCCGCCCTGACCCAGCTAAGCCCGAAACCCACCCGAGCAGCGGGGGCCGGCTCCACGCGCGCTGCCAAACCAGCGGGACCCCGGAGACGACTGAACCCGGAGGCCCCAGGGGGTCATCGGTATTCAAAGCTCCCTCCTGCACCAAACCCACCACCCCAGGCCCCTCTGCATTATTATTATTTTTTTTTCTCAAGACGCCAAGCTGTCATTCTAACGCTGGGAAGGGGGCCTCGCGGTGCCCACGTTCGAGGCAGGTGGGCAGGGGAGGGGGCGCTGCAGGTCGGTGCTGTAAATCCTGTCTTTTTGCGGTTGTTGTTCCCACTCACCACCCGCCGCCCCCCTCCACCCGGGTTCCCCCCCCTTTCTTTCCGCCGCGCAGTTGCTATGGGTTACCAGGGCGGTTGCCATGGGTTACCGGACCGAGGCCGACTGGCTCGCTACCTGCCACCCGGTCACCGCCGCCGCCGCCGCCGGCGGAGCGGCCAGGGCGGGAGGCAGCGGGAGCGCGCGTGTGCGGGCCGCAGCGCGGGGAGTGTGCGCGAGCCGGCCGGGCGCTGCAGCCAACAGGCGGGCCGGGTGCCGCCGCGGGAGCGCCGCCGCCGGTGGGGTGGGGGGCAGAGCTATAAAGAAGGCCCAGAGGTAAGAAACAAGCAAAAACACAACCGCAAGTTATGCCCGTGCTGTGCCTCTAGCGGCAAAGACAAGCGGTGTGGGGCTTTGGATGCGTCTACACTTCTCGTCGGGGGAGAAAGGGTATTTTCCTCTTTAGCATAAACCATTTGCATAGTGTCTTTAGACCAGAGTTTAAATTCCGCATAAAATTGTAGCTTAATTTTTTTTTCTCGTTTCCTATCTTTTGAAAACAAGTCTTTGGAATTTTGGAGAAAGAGAAAAGGGTCACTACCAGAGTTTGCGCAGCTAAAATAAATTAGTGTCCAATGCACTGTTCATAACAATGATCTAGAAAAGTTTCCAGCAAGAGTGAAGAGCAATTGTGCCTGACTTAAAGGAACAATGGTGACTCGTTTGTGAGCTGCATATGGCAAAGAATAGAGCCAAAATCCTTTGTTAATACTTCAAACTTAAAGAAATTGTTGCTTATTTACGTCCTAAACTTTTTGAACTCCATTCTACTAAAATGTATTAATTTCTTGTGACCTTTATGTGCAAAGGAAATTGTATCTATGCTTTGACTGTCAAACTGCAATAACTAATTTCAGACAGCTTTGTGTATTTGAAAATATGTGTATATATATTATATATATAATAAAGGTCTATATTCCAAACAAAAGCAGAAAATTGTATTGAAATAAATTGTTCCTACATTGAAAAGATGCTGCATTGTATTCATAGGATACCAACTAAGTGATTTAAATATTAAGAGGAAAACTATTTAGAAATAGAATTAACTTTTGTTATTTTTATCTTAAAATTTTAGAGGCCTTTCATGGAAAAGGGTCTTCCTTTATAGCTGAAATACTGAAAACCTTATTTGTACCACAGTAGCTCAATAATGACGACTCCTTAAGGCACCAAAAAACATAAACTGAGTTCAAAACAACATTCAGTTTACTGTTGGGATATAATGGTAATTGTGGCTAGGCTAAATGAATTTGTTTAAATTCTTAATAGCCATAAAAGAAATTTTTTTTTTACCAGACTATAGTAAGGTTATTGCGTATCACTTGTTTGTATTTAATTACTTAGTAAAATGTGAACTAGGCTTAAAAAGCTCCTGCAAGATATTTAATATCTTAATGGACATAACTACTTAAAGATTAACATTTCTGTTTTTCCTTAGTAATTTTTAAAACTTGAAATTTTAACTAGAATTTAAATCACTTTCTTCCAAGTGAGGCTTTAAAAGAAGCCCTAAGTAACAGGTTATTGACTTTCATTGTTGACACCTTTGGGTTATATATAAAACCAGTTCTCAAACAGAACACATAAACTATCTTTATAGGTGAAAAAGTGTGCCCTTTAAGAATTAGCCAGGGAAATACAGTTTTTTGTATGTAAATCATAAAGCAACCAGGATTAGAATTCTTTAAATCTGTTACATTTAAAATAGTTTTAAATAAACATCTATGCTATTTAGTTATTTAAGTAATTGTTTTCTTTTTCTAAAGAAAGCTTTATAAAAATATGGCGGAGAAAAATAAGAGACTTGAACAAAACAAGAAAGCCATTGGGGGCTGAAGTTCATTTAAATATCTCAGCTGCAGGAAATCAGTTTAAAGAAGCCAGTGCTTAGATATCAAAACAACCAAACCAAGGCTAAACGCCTTAAATGTACACAACTACAGTGAATATGAAACCAAATTTTACCAAAATTATTCATTAAAAATTACTAATCATTCAGAAACACACTGAATTTAGATCTAAGACAGAAGAAATATATTCTCTTGTATAAAATAAGCGATCCAACAAACTGAAGTTGATTTTTTCATGTTTAATGTGAAAATGAAGATCTCATGAAGTTTACATATCACAGTATTAGGCATTACTTAATATCAATTTTGATAGCTACAGTTACATCATCTAAAAATCACATGACGATTGGTGGCACGTTATATGCTTTTCAAAACTGCAGTAAAACAGAAATAATGTGAATGCAAATACGTATTGCCAAGGACCTAGGGATCACATTCAAATGACTGGATGGCAAACTACATGTTAGCAAGATAAAAAGAAATTGCTTAATCTTTTTTTCCCCCTGTATTAAAATAATGAGTCTTAAATGACAAAGTAACAAGATCCAAGATACCTTAAATCAAAATATTTATGAAAAGTTCAATAATGTTTTAGAGTAAACAAAAAACAAAAAGGCGAAATTAAGGAGATCATGCGTATTCTAAATTTAATTTTTTCTGTTGGTTCTTAGTTACAAGCATTTCAAAGGCTCTTTAAATAATACTTTTAAACTCCTAGTTAAAATAAAATGAGGTGAGGTAATATTTAATTAAAGCAACAAGTTATACCGGTTATGTAAAAATATCTTCCTGTTAATTTCAGAGATATTTTGTACCATTCAACAGGAAGAAACTTGAACAATTATCTCAAGAAAATGCTGCTTTATCTGAAAGGTTGAAGTTCAATGTACTTTATCTAAGACATTTAATCTTTGGGCCACTAAAAAAAGAAAAGAAACATTTAATTAATGCTTTATAAAATAAGCATTTATAGATGCTCAGGCAAATGCCTTAAAAGAAAGGACTTTTTAGAAATGAATAATTAATTCTGAAATTAGCAAGTTCATATCCTTTTCTAAATTATGGGAATATTTATTGGCAAAATTTATTAATTTTTATAAGATCCTACTTTTAACTTAAAAAAGTAACAAGCAACTGTCACTGACACTGAAAGTTATCTAGTGATAAGAAATTGCACATTAAGTCAGAAAATAAATCATGAACCTGTAATTCTAATTACACATAGATAATGAAAACAAATGGTTTGTTTCCAGAAACCATGTGTTAAAGCTGATTTTGGACAATGAAAATGTATTTCTGAATCTATATATTGCAAATATAAGCAAAATGACTAGTGCTATTTCTGGGCTTTTTCTCTAAGATGTAAACATTATTTTAACATGTCTCTCTATTCATAAGATACATTTTCCATTTACGTGTGAAATAGAATACTGGAAAGGTTAAACACTCTTAAAATATTTCAATCAACCACCCCAAAAGTAAGTGTTTTCCCAGTGCAGGGCAGGTACCCACAGAATTCCAAACGCCTGTCTGAGAGGCATTCTGGTCTGTGCCGAAAGTCTTCGTAGTGGCTAAGACCATACCTGCTGTGTTTATGCTAACACTGCCCCAGTGATACAAGAAGGAATTCTCTATCTGGATTTCAAATGCTACCTATTTACCTATCTTTTAAAATGCAATAAAGCCAACTAGGTTTTTTTAAACATATAAATCATTTCATTTGAGGGCAGGATCTTGTTTTACCAATAGCGTGCGCCTATCAAGGAGAATACTGCATTCACTGGCTTTTAGCTTTTTACAGAAGCTTAGCCAAAATAGGACAACATAAAAATACCACTAATAAACAACACAACATCTTTACGAATTTAAATACTTAATATGACAGTGAGCTTTAGGTAAGAATATATTATTAGCAAGCTTTCTGCTCTATGACTGGACACAGTTTGCTATTCCTAAAATGGTAACATTACAATTATTTTTCAGGATTCCTGCAGAGCTGTGCTCATTTTACATCCGTGTGAACTGCTGTCATCACTACTATGTCCAAACCCAGAGGATGAACTGGAAAAGAAGAGAGGGGGAAAATAATAAAAAGAGGAAATTGGTTTTCACAACACACTCAAAGCCTGAGTAACAGAGGAGAACTTTAATTATCTCCAGTCACAGAGAGAGACAGGAAATTTGGACTTTTAATTAGCCATTTGGAGTGCAGTTGGATATTTTTTTAGCTAGATAATTTAAACGCGAATAATTCAAGTCTGACTAAATGAAAGTCACATAATCAGAATGCAGATAATTGAATTTCTACTGCATTCATTAATTCAGTGTGGAGGTGTGTGTGAAGACTTCTATGATGAACTGTCACAGCTCAATGAAATCTCAGTCAATTAATTTTTTCATTATCTTAGTATTACATCAACAAAAAAGTGGAGTGTGTGTATATATCTATACACACGCATATGTGCACGATGTGTTATATAAATACATATATATTAAATCAAAATGCAAGGAAATACCTTTCCGAATCATAATCTATATCATTTTCTTTTTTTCCTTCTTCTTCTTCTTCAGGGAAACGTCTGTTCATCAAGGCAAACTTGTGAATTGCTTCTTCTACGGAGTACTTAGTCTGCCCGGAAACACATGCCTCGATGTCTTCTGAATTCAGATGGCTTTGCAGGAAGAGGTGAAGGCTGCTATCTGAAAGCAGAAGTGCATTCTGTAGGACCCTATGTAAAAGAAAAAAGGAGACATGACCAGTGGACGGGGATGGACAATTATAGGGTGGGAAAGAGAAAAAACATTAGAAATGTGCCACTGAAGTAATTTCTCTACTATGGCAAACTTGGCATCAATTGCGACTCTTCCTATTAAAGGGATGAAAGCATATGTTAACTTTTATTCTATTATTTGGAAATGTAGGTGAGTAAAAACATGAAGCTAATAGTTAAGAACATCTGTTAAAAGAATAACTTCAAGGACATTTCTTCAGTTTAACCATCTGTTGTGACCATGTGGATTAATTATGGAAATATTTTGCTTAGATAGTCACAGAAATTTATTCTGCTTTTAAAAAATTTACTGCCAACCAGCATGTCAATTCTGTGATCTTTATTGGCTAGGCTGTCATGAAACATCAAAACTTTCAACGACTATTAAAAACTATATTGAAAAGTCAATAGATTTCTCAGCATGTCTTACATTTTCAAACTTTACGAGGATGCTTATATACACGTTCACAAGGGCTCGTTGAGAGGTGGCTTTTTTGAATACTTAAAATTGACTGGAAATTTCTACAAAATCTTCAGCAGCACTGCGTATCTATTTTAAAATGGGTCCCTAAATAAAATTGCTCCCAGCCAATTTTACCATATATGTAATTAAAGTATGATAATTTTGTAATAAGTACATACTAGCCTTCCCACATGCAAGATCAAAGTTTACAAAGAGAGTACAAATTTCAGCAGGTGCATCAGAACTACATGGAGAATGAAAAACTGCCCTGTAGCAAAATCTGCACGTGCTCAAATTCATATTAGCAGTGAATGTGTCTTTTTCTGAAATGCATGTCGAAGAATACCCTTATATTTAAATAAAAACTGGTTTTCTCTTTTTAGCAAAGATTTTGATGTATGATAATTTAGTCTCTATTAATAGCTCGATAATGATATAACACAGACACTAAAACCAGATATAGGGGACAAAACTGAAACACTGAAACCCAAGTATAACTCTGTCCAACATGGGATTTTTCATATAGAGGTCTATGAAAAAGAGTATGTATTTCATACCAAACGAAACTTAGTTTATATTCTGCATTTTTAAACAAGTAATTAGATAAGTAAATCTCTTTTGGCCATTCATATCAATTTACTAAAACTCCAAGGTCACTGGAATACTTCCTTCTCTTCCAAATAAAACAGAATTATTTCTTCAAGAAGGCGAGCGTCTAAAAATGCACAGTATCAAAACCAAAATCTAGCTGTCCTCTTTGCTTCAAATAAGCTTACAAATGTAGTTTGAGAAATATTCTTTACTGACCTACTAAAAGGAAAAGGAAAACCTTTGTGCCTTTTTAAAAGGCAAAGTCTCAAGCAAAGCAGTTAAATATTTACACTCCCTCCATGTCCTCTGCCCTGGGTGCCCTCAGAAGATGACCATATAACATGATAAAGATTAATTTACCAAGTATAAGGAGTAAAGTAGTAAATCCCTTTTACTACTCTTTGAGATTTATTTTCTACCTTTATAAATGTTTACCACTCTTGTTTTAAATGCTTCAAATCAAGAGAAGATTTATATAGCAACGACCCATTAATATTACCTTGCATTTGCTGTGAAGTTTGAACGGAGTGTTTCCTGTGTCCTTTTGTCAGTGGTTTCCTGCCAGCGATGTTACAAGTAACTGTTCATGGGATTATACTTACTGCTTTGTTTCTGTTGGAAATGTATTTTCTTGATAAAATAATGGGTAATCTTTAAAATTGATTTTAGATGGTTTGAGGCATTACACCACAAAAGTAATGAGCACTAATGCCAATGATATTGGACACAAATTCATTTTAGCGTTATTTCATGTCTAAAGCAATTCTACTGAGCCTTGAACTGGTCACACACTGTTAATAACTTGCTAGTAACCTAACACATGGGTACAGCAAACAAAAGTGATCGAGTCCAGGTTGATCGGGACCTCAAGGCTACTGTCCTTTTTCTTGAGCTATAATTCAATTTCCAATTTTACTGTGCATTAGACTCATTTCCCAGTGTTTTCTTTTCTGCTTAATACTGCCATCTGGAGGACACACAGGTGAACAGCCAGAGGGAGCCCGGCAAACCCAGCTCACAATTCTAAACTGGGAGAAGGATGTTCAGGGAACATCTGAACACCCACACAGGCCCTGAGTTCAAAAACATCTGCCAGAAAAAAAAAAAAAAAAAAAATCTGCCAGGCACAGTTTAGGTTTTTTGAATTGCTTCTGTCTGATTGGCTAAATTTATGCCACCGTACTCCATGGGTATGAGTTTTAAATAAGCAAAAATACTTTTTTATTGTATTTAGGATTTTTATTTTCAGTCCCGTATTTCATTCCAAAATTAAAAATACAAAATTTTTAGAGTGCTTTCCCATCCGGTTCAGTGAGCATAATTAGTTCATTTTAAGTAATATCTGGTTTATTATACATCAGAGAGTGTTGTGACTGCCATCATAATATTAAACCTTATTTTTACCTTAGTCATACTTGTGCCACATTTTCCGCCAACAAATCTAACAGCAGAAAATCAACTTCAAACTTAATATAAAGAGTACTTTGTAAAACAGTCAATAAAATGTCATCTTTATAAGCCTCCATAAAAATAAATGTATACAATTTTCAAGCCTTTATAAAAGGAACAAAAAATAGCCTCTAGAATTTTAAAGGAATTTCTGAAAGGATATTTACAACACAAGTCAAAAGTTATTCCTTTCTCCATACCAACTTATAAATTAAACAAAGCAAAACCTGTTCTTCCTTGAATTAAACACAGCTGAAAATCTGGTTTTCCTCAACGTGATTTTATTAGGTGTATTATATATTGGTTCAGCTGAGAATATATATAGCTATGCAAAACCATGTAATCCTAACTAAGGATGCCCTGAGTCTACTGAACCCAATATAATGATATATATACACATCTGTATAGCGTGTGGAAGGTTAGCAGTTTGATGTAGGAAAAAAAAATTAATTCAGCCTGTTTACCTCTTACCATGAGAAAAAAATAAAACCTACAAATCTTCATTGAAGACACTCATGATCTGTGCTGTGGTGCCCTCTATTGAACACAAAGTCTTATAAAAATTGTGTGTGTGTGTGTGTGTGTGTGTGTATAAAACTAGCTGTAGTGTTTCCATGGTATCCTTTTGCAAAAAAAATTTTTTTATTCAATTCCTTAAATTTTTAAGAAATACAAAACTGTAATACAAAAGTCTACATTGTAAGGTACATGTAATTATATTAATGGGGTGGATTCAGTAAAGAAGGAAAGCTGGCTCCCATGTGTGATAGCAATCAAATGTAAAAAATTAGTAGGAATGCCATTTTCATAGTTAGAGACTTACCAACAGAGTTTATAATTTAGTCTATAACTTCTTTTTTCATAACTATTAGTAAAAGTGACTTACAATTTAAAAGTAGCCGGGGGGCGGGGGGAGACCCAAAAGGGAGATTATAGCCAAGACTGAGGAAAAATGAATATATTTGAAAAATCTCACAATCATACGGACCAAATTTAGCTAGCATTTAAGAGTTCTAATTATAAACCTGCCAGTTCCTGGGATTAATATAGTGCCTCTACCTTTCTTATAATTTCCTTGTCTATAAAATTGAGATGAAACCTGACTCCTAACATTGTAAGTATTGAGATAAAACATGTAAAAAGCTAAACATAGCCAGTGTTCAATAAAATAGTATAAATTACTCTTATTTGATATCCTGGCAAAGAAACAACTTTCTAATTCCTCTATGAAGACCGGCCTGGATATGTACTTTGCTATTAATTATGTATTACTTCACAAATGACCTTAAAATGGAAAATATATATATTTGTATTACAGACACACACCTATGCACAGAGACAGCAGCATTTTGGTTTCAAAGGGTTTGAACATATATAGCGCTTTTAGTTCATAACTTCAAAACTTACCTAAAAACCAAGTTTTAAAAATACCTGCTAAAAATCTACAATACAGGCATGTTTCACATTTTAATGCTGTGGTGTTTCCCTCTCAAGTTCCGAAAGTGCTCTACAAACAAGGTACAAGCTACTAACGGTGGCCCTACTTAATGGGTAACCAACAGGGCCTCAGAGGACATCAAGGTAGGGTCAGGACACAGATGGCTGAGTTGCATGTCACATCCAGTTTCCCAAAGTGGACTTAGGCTGGGGTGACAGAGGGGGTGTACCCGGGGCAAAGATATGTGAGGTTGCTATTTCTACACAAACTACACAAAGAACATGAAGACTATGCATCAGGATCTGAGGGGCACAGAAAAGAAGGTGGGGAGGATTGGAAGGGCCACAGTATTCAAGGGCATTTAGGTCAGGACTGAATCCAACCGTGTGGTATTAGACTTCCTTCAGGTTCAAACCACGTAGAAGCACCAGCTTTCATTTTTAATGTGAAACTCATCACTTGGAGACTAATGTTCACAGACCATAATGGAACAAATAACATCACAAGAGAACTTGGTGTCTGTTTCATGATTTGACTTCTGGATGGTAATCCAGATCCAATTTTAATGAATCTAGCCATCCCTGGTATGTATATAGTTGCTTCCCACTAGAATGGAAGCTTCAAGAGGTCAAGGATATGTGTCCATCTTGTGCAGTCCTATATCCCCAGTACCCAGCCTGGTCCAAAGCAGTCACTTAATAAATAGGTTTGCAGAGTCCTTTCCAAGCCATCCTCTGAATGACTTAACTACCCATGAGGTCGGTAATACATGTGTTACATTATTGCATTCTTTCTAGCAAACCAAGGCTCACAGGAATGAAGTGACTTTTCCAAGGTCGAAGAGCCAGAAAACAATCAGGAGCCAAGATTCACAGGACACCTGGAACCCAGTTCCTCAAGCCCCTGACCCACGACACTTTCCATTATGACCTCTGCATCAAATTCAACCAGCAAACTGCCAAACGACACAGCATGCCAAAACAACCTAGAGTAACTAAGCACAACCCCTCTGCAGCCCAATGACTCTCACTCTGGCATGAATCTGGTTGACCAATTGTGCAAGGAAAGGTCATGTTTAAAACAATGAAGTGATTCCTGGTCGAAAAACACATGCCCTGCACTTAACCAGCAACATAAATATAGAGACACAGGCTGTCCTTTGATCTCAAATAAGGAGATTTCTCTACCAAAAACACGTAGCTCCCCAACGCTTATGGGGACTGCAGGATTTGACTAGCTCTGTCCAGGCCTCACTGGCGATGGCCAGTCTGCAGCTTCCCTGAGCAGCATCTGGAGCGACAAGCCACTCTGCAAATTTGACTGCGGGGACCACGTCTTAAGGGAGAGGCCATTAGCCACCTGGGTCCCATACAGACAGTTAAAATTGGAGCTATCCCCAAAGGGAAAGGGCAGAAGAAAGTTGACTGGGTCTTTGTCATGCCTATGATACCCCAAAGAACACCACTGTGAGGTTTTCCGAGAACTTGGCTCGGTTAATCAATTCTTCCGGTCTCTTGTCATTTTTATTCTTCTGCCTTCTTGTTCTCTTCCGGCCCTCCCTCAATTTATAATCTTGGATGTTTCTGTATGTCTCCACGACCCTCTCAAAGGAAAAGCATGATATCAATCTAATAGAAATAAATGTTAATATTCATGTGGATACTTAATACCCAAACCCTTGATGAGTGAGCCATATGGGGAGAGGGCAGTATATTATTTCAGGCTAGCTCAAAGTTACCGTGTAGGAAACTCAAAAGGAGATGGCTTCAGATCCTGAAGCTAGTAGAAAAAGACAGTTCAGGGTCTCCTGTTAGTGGCCCTGCCACTAACTAGTGGTCATAGGACTCATCCTATTTCCTTATCTACAAAATAGGAAGATAAAAAAATTAGCTCAAAGCTATTTCATTTAAGTGCATTAAAATAATGGCCGATACTTGGATACCACACATTATATGTCAGTCTGTTGTGAGTGCTTTACATTCGTTAACTGATTTAATCCTCTCGACAACCTTATGAAGTAGCTACTATTATTACCCCATTTTATAGATGGGCAAACACAGGCACAGAGGAGGTAAAAGACTTGCCCAAGTCCCCAGTTAATAAGTAGCAGAAGCAGGATTTGAACCCAGGCAGTCTGGCCTTAGGGTCTGTGTGCAAACCACTGTGTTGTCCCGTGGGATAGGTAGGTATTCCAGCATTCCAGAGTGGAAAAAAAGGGGAATTATAGCAGTGTGAATTCAAGTCACTTTCACTGCAGTACCAACCATCACCAAATACCCCAGAGTTAATAACCCACCGAGACTATTCAAACACCAATTAATACTCCCTTATAAACATTCTCTCCAAAGAGTATCATTAAGCTATTCATTTAGAGGAGCTCAGAAGGGTATTAGCAGCCCAGCGTAGAGCTGATTTTGGTCTGTCGATCCTAAATGTTGTAAATAAAGAGAATTTCTAAGAAGTGCCTTTTTAATAAGGCACATTTGTTTCCTGGCAAATTTTACTTTTGTCAGCTAAACTCCCAAGCAATTTGGCTCTGCTAGCTTAAGGGAGTATATATTTATTATCTGATTCAATTAGTTTATTGTTTTCTTTCTGGAAAGTTTGGTCCCGAATATGCACTGTGTAATGTGAGCCACAAGATGGTGCTCTAATATAGGAAATGAACTACTGAGCGTCCCTCCAGAGCACATTACTAGCATTTTAGAAACGGGAACATTCTCTCCGACTTGATCACAGGACACTCAACTCTTGCAAAGAGTTATATCTCCCGTCTGGCTGCAAAAGTTTCTGCACACTTACTTTCTGAGGAAATCTTCCAAACCCTGACGGCGTTGATCTACATGCTGGCGATTGTTCATGTTGAAAAATAGGTTTTTAGATGGAAGTTCTGGCAGTTGTCTTATGAGAAAGAAAAAAAATGTTTTTAATCATCAAATTAAGGTGGTTTTGTTACAGAAATCCCTCAAAATGAAAGCAAATCGTGCATGCACACAACTATTATATACATATTATATGGTTATATTATACAATAAGGGTGTGAGAAAATCAATTAACTTAAAGAAAAAACATTTTTAAACATTTTTGAGGACTTTCATGGTCAATACTCATACAAGTTGGTATAATTCAAGTGATAAGTTTTGAATTCAGATGCAGTGGCCAAAAAAAATAACTAAAGCTATATATTGCGATCAAGAAGAAAGCCTACAAAATCCTTCATATTTTATATATCTTAATACATGTCAATTTTTTAATTGAAGTATAGTTGATTTACAATACTGTGTTAGTTTCAGGTGTTTTCCATTGTTTTTCAGATTGTTTTCCATTATAGGTTATCACAAGATATTGAATACAGTTCCCTGTGCTATACAGTAAATCACTGTTGTTTATTTTATATATAGTGGCATGTCAAATTTTAAAATATTGAATATAATAATAAGGTCTCCTCAATATACTCTTTAAATCACTTACACCAGTAATGCATTACTTTGGAGTCTCTGCCTCAGCCACACAAATTCTCTGTATCTTCTTCGTACACAGGATGTTTTCATTGTAAAACACATGCTATTGGTCTATTTAAAGAAAACAAAAAATATAAGCCTCACTTGAGGAAAAAATGCTTTTCTTATATCTATAACTCCCATATGCCCCCAATATTCATCTAAAGTAGGATTTAAAAAATCAAAACTACATTTGCATTTATGCCAGACTCAAATCGTGCACATAACCCACCAATATAGCATCCATGAAGACAGCTGGGGTGACATAAATGAGCAGTGTTGTCCTGGGGCAAGGCATGACCCTGCCCTTCCCTGAGTCCTGAAGTAGCTTCCTGCTCACCTATTAGCACTCCCTTCAGAGACAAATCACAAACATTAAACAAATCCTGAAGAATAAATGACCAATAAGAGCTCAGGGTCGTCCACTGCATTCAACCCCATCCATCCATCTGTGGAGAAGCCTTTGGGGATTAGAAACACCTTCTCTTGGTCCTTGACATGACATCACAGAAGCTGTTGTGTCCTTGATATGGCCATCGCCACAGATCACACAAATGACCCAGAATCCTGAAATCACTTTTAAACAAGAGATCAGCATTTTCCTTCTCTACTTACATGTGCAAGGAAGCATGATCAAGTAAAAAGAGACATGTGGTGCACAGGACGAGCATGTGCATGGAGGACCCAAATTCCAGTCCTGGCTCTGCTATAAGGCAAGTCACTTAAACTCCAGTGTCCTGAATGGTAAAATAGGGATGAAATAGTACATCCCAATTTCACAGGGTCGTTGTTATTAGGATTGATAATATGCACATGGCAAATGTTATCTCTTAATAGTATTATTAGTTACTAGACATTGGTTTCCTTCCAGCTACCTTAAGGCAGACTTAGAAAAAGCCACCCTCAGAGTCCCTACCCGAAGCAAAACAGCAATGCTTCTCCTTTGGGTAAACACAAGGCTGGTAAATATGTGTGTTTCTCCTTTCTGTAAAACAAGAGACTGGCTTATTTGTCTGTTGGTTTTGTAAGAAGATCTCTATTCTGCCTATTAATTTCAAAATTCTATTTCATAATCTTTACACTGCCAAATGGGAAATTTTTTTGCCCCCAAGATTTATATCGTTTCAAAAACTGTTATCAGGGCTTCCCTGGTGGCGCAGTGGTTGAGAATCCGCCTGCCAATGCAGAGGACACGGGTTCGAGCCCTGGTCTGGGAAGATCCCACATGCCGCAGAGCGGCTGGGCCCGTGAGCCACAATTATTGAGCCTGCGCATCTGGAACCTGTGCTCCACAACAAGAGAGGCCGCAATAGTGAGAGGCCTGCGCACCGCGATGAAGAGTGGCCCCCGCTTGCCACAACTAGAGAAAGCCCTCGCACAGAAACGAAGACCCAACACAGCCATAAATAAATAAAAATTAAAAAAAAAAAAAAAACTGTTATCAATCTACCACTGAATAAGCACCCAGCCGCTGTTTTCCTTGGGAAGTGTCAGTGATGGCGAGCATTAGTTCCTAACCGTTCCCATGAAATGTATGGCACAGTTCCTGGTATTCCTGCACTTCCTAAAATTCAAAGAACCTCAGGATGCAGAGAGGTTAAGAGACTTGCCCCCAAAATACTTACTAGCCTAAATCCCGTCATGGACAATACGGCAGCAAACGCACTGGATGGAGTCTGTGGCACAATAATAACGTTGTGGGACTTCCCTGGTGGTGCAGTGGTTGAGAATCCGCCTGCCAGTGCAGGGGACACGGGTTCGATCCCTGGTCCGGGAAGATCCCACGTGCCGCAGAGCAACTAAGCCCGTGCGCCACAACTACTGAGCCTGCGCTCTAGAGCCCACGAGCCACAACTACTGAGCCCGCGTGCCGCAACTACCAAAGCCCACATGCCTAGAGCCCGTGCTCCGCAACAAGAGAAGCCACCGCAATGAGAAGCCCGTGCACCACAACAAGGAGTAGCCCCTGCTCACCGCAACTAGAGAAAGCCTGTGTGCAGCAACGAAGACCCAACGCAGCCATAAATAAATAAGTAAAATAAATTTATAAAAAAATAATAATAATAATAATGTTGTGTGTGTGGATTTCAAAGCACACCAGGGCCTCCCTCTAACGTGACCCTTAGGGACTCAGGCAGCAGGCCATTTACTCCAGAATTCGTGCCCTAACAAGGCCTGGGTGCCTTGTGCCTCTCAGTGCTCTCTCCCCAGAGGGGAGCAGGCCACTGCAGAGCCTCTTGAACCTCAGGCAGATATGGAGTTCAGTTCAACTGCCTTTCATTTCTCTGCTCAGAATCACTGTGCATGCAATAACTGGAGATCCATCTGGTGCCTGCACCAGACAAAGGTCTGTCTATAAGTCCTTCATTTGCAGGACAAGCTCAGGAGAGGATATATGAAGGACTACCCACCTCGGCAGTCCACTAGTTTAAAATTCCAAGTAAATGCTACAACTTCGGAGTTGCCTGGTATCATTTCCCTTGAGGTTAATTTAAGTGCGTTAAACACCAGCTTCTCTACCTGCAAAGCTCTATGGGTAGAGCATCTAAGTGAGGGTAACTAGAACTCTCCAATCTCCCCACCCATTCCTAATCGTACAACAATAGGTAGAAGCCTCTCCAGGATCAGGCTACACTGAGATCACTAATTTATTAAGTTCCTCTAAATCTAGTTGCTTGTTTCTGCTATCTATGAAGCCAAGAATATTTATTCATTGTCAGTTTATTAGCATCTCAGAGAAACACCAGAGCCACCACCAAATAACATGTGTGGAACCCATTATTTCTGGTTTTAGATGGACATTTCTGAATTCACGTCATGTTATTTATGTAGAAGAGAAGGATCTATACTTTCATTAACTCCCTGAAGATAATTAAATTTCATGCCGACTATAAAGTGTGTCATAAGGACCCACAAATTTTTTAGAGGAAGTCAAAAGGCAACTAAACAATTTCATTTCATTTTCAAATGCTTAGTCTTACATATTTGTGTTATAATTTTCCACACAGAATGCATATCTGGTGTGACCTCATGAGTAAAACCAAAACAAAATCAAAATACATGGCATACCCTGGCAATGGCCTTCAACACAATCATCAAAAAAAGCAATTCTGAGTTTTTACTTTATTTTCTAAGTTGGGGAACTTTGAAAGAAAAAAGGGAAGAAAGGAGAAAAAAGAGAAGTTTTGTGGGTGGTATCTGGGTACCCAATATACCAATGTAGCTATTAACAATGTGAAGATCAAAGGATGGCTAAATTTTATCTCACCTGCTCTATACAGTCACAGATAAAATCTGAGCCCATTTCTATGCTCTCAAGAAAAGTCTGGACTAAATTAGACAAAAGAAGTGACTATCTTCATGATCAAGGGCCAATAAACTATATACACCTGTGGGCCAAATCCAGCCACCATCTGTCTTCACAAATAAATTTTTATTGGAACACAATTACACTCATTCATTTACGTATTGTTTATGGCTACTTTCGCCCTACGACAGCAGAACTGAGTAATTTTGAGAGTCTGTATGGCCCACAAAGCCAAAGATATTTACTACCTGGCCTTTTACAGAAAAAGATTGCTGACCCTTATTCAAGATAATCAGAGGAGGCGACACACCACACAACACTGCTCAAGAGATTATGATACAGTACTATTTCCAAGTAAAGTAAATCATTTCTAGTTATTTACTTATCTTAATTACTCAGAATTGAGACTAAGGCAAAATAATTCCATATATTCATTTCCTACTTTCCTGTTCTACATATAAAACACTGCACATCTCTTTTTCCAGAGAACTCTACATCCTCTCAAAACCTAAGATTTATCAGGCAATATAGTCTCCAGAAATATGCTGTAACAGATCATAAAGAAATACCATTAATGAGCTCTAAAACCTCTTTCTGAATTTTAGATGTATTCACATCTTCATACATGAAGGCAATAAACATTAAAATACTAACAAAGGTACAATAAGGAATTCAAATAAAGAACTTTAGGAACCATTGTACTACTTCATTTAAGAGACAAGCACTAATTGTAATCATTCAAATTCAGTTCTTTGAATTAGAAAAATTTTTATAAATTTCAATTATAAGTATATCATAGTATCCCATCAAATGTATGCTACCTAAAAATTACTATGATTTCTATGGACTACTGACGGCATACTTACATGAATACATATCTCATAGTCAATATAAGAATGCCAGAAGTCCTCCTTCTGAATCCTAGGATCTCGAACCCAAACACTTACAAATTCCTGTAAGGGCATCACAAGCAAAGAAATAGGTTTCAGAATCGCAAGTAGGGCTAAGAAGGGCTGAGAGAAACGACTGTACAAGAACAAAACTGAAATGAGCTTTAACCGATGTGGTTGTAATCCTTTAAAAAACAAGAAGTTAATGAATCAGGCACCACAGGAAGTCTAAAAAGCGCTGTTGCCACAAATGGAATTTTTACAATAACGCAAAACCGAGCTGGTTGCACTTTTGGATAGCTTTACAGGTTATGTGAAGACAATAAGAACAGATACTCTAAAACTGATTTTTAATTTTGCATCATGAAAAATAGGTTCACATTTTTATCAAGTTTTAAAAGTGGTCATTTCTTACCTTCTTCATTTCTCTCAATTAAAACTATAGGCCCTGCCTGATAAATCACTTGCTAGAACACAAGTAAGAAAGAGTGGCAAAGGTCATGTGAAAAGCAAGCAAGGAGAGCTGAAAATGACTTTGTGTGTGCACCCCGACTTCCTGAGAATAAGCACTACTAACTTAGTAATAGAAAGATGAGCACCTTTGACACACTCTTCTATTTTAAAAATATACTTTCCCATGTAGTAAATCATTTCATCTTCATAACAACCTCATGTTATAGATAAGAGGTAGAAAAGTTAAAAAAAATACAAAGTAGATCATTTTGTTCCTTTTTAAAGATAATAAGAACAGGAGATAGGGGGTAAAATTTAAAATACAATATTTTTTTTAAAAAGTGCTCGTCACTAAATCAGCTTAATTTTAAAATATGAAAACATACAACCAAAAAAGTGTTATGTTTGGCACAACAATTCATTGCTAACTGTATTTCATTTTAAATATTTTAACTTTTTGTTTTGAAAAAAAAAAAGACTTCAGGGCTGAAATTTTAGGCATTTCTTACTGCTTTGCTTTGGCACATCTGAAAAGCAGGCCGTCAGCCCTCTAGAGCAGAAGAAGAAAAAAGATTATGAGGTTTTCTGGACAGAGCACCTCCATTCTGTTATGCAGATAATAAAATGAGAATTTTCAGGACAGAGGACTAAGAGAGGAGGAGAAAAATAGTCCACATTCCCTTAAATCGCTTTTGCCACCTATCAAGTTCACCTTCTAAAGTAATGCTTTGCTCTTGCATTGGAGACTTCTGCCCCACTGTTTGCCCTCAGTATATATACAGGGATGATGAGTTAATGTTCCAAAAAGTCTTATTTTAAAATCTTTTCATTATGTATTTTTAAAGTCATTTAGAAGACAGACAATAAAAACAAGACAACAATATAGCAATACTCTAAACGTTTTGGCCATTTTTTCTTAACAGTGTACTCTAAATTATAAGAGGGACTGTAAAGACAATTGTTAATAAGAAGCCCTCTTACATATAGTGTGATTGGGTCAGGGTACAGTAGATCCTGCCCAGAGGTGGAAATGAAACAGAACCCAGGCACCCTGCCCTTAGTGCGTGTGTGTGCGTGTAACTCATTTTCCCAGAGTGCTTTTCACACATCCATAGTTCTTAGAAGAAGTGAATCAATCATCAATGAATCAATGAACAGAAGGACAAATAGGTCAGGAATAGGAGAGAAGACCAGAATCCAGGGTAGACCACATCTAACCCTCCAAATGCCCCCAACACACCCAGGGCAAGGCAGAATGTTGACAAGGGCTGCCAAGGTTATCCTACCCCCGTTAAGCCAGCCTAAGGGAGAAGGCTGCTAGTCATCAGGTCACATGTAAGCCACACTCCCTCACAGGGTGCTGGCAGCTCCACTTTTCCACTGGAGAGGCAGAAGTGCTTGAATATCCCACAGGGGAAATTAAATATTTCCAACAGCTCAATGTTCCATATTAACAGTAGAAGATATGCACCTGTTATAGTGGGCCTCCACTCAGGTTAAACAAAAATGAAAAGACAAAGAAATGAATTTGTCAATTTTCTACAAACCTGTCATTTAAAAAAAGTTTCTGAACTAAAATTATAAAATCCACAGTTACCACAGCATCACAGACCCCTTGAACACTCAACATATTATTAATTGAAGATGGTAGTAATGACAAATAGTTCTCAAAAAAATCAGGACTTTTTTCCCCGTATTTGTTCACTACTGCCTAACTACTGACAGTCTACACTTTTGGTAACATGTCCCTTTTCATGGAAAGAGCATTGAAATTGTGGTCACAAGACCAGGGGTAAATTCTGGTTCACTTACTTCCTAAATTATGAAATTATTCACTGAGCCTCCATTTCTACATCAGGAAAATAGGAATGATGCCTGTCCAGCCCATCTCAGCTGTTGGTTAGGAGGATCAAATTTAAAAATACCTGTGAGAGCACTGGGAAAATTTTCATTAAGTGCTACATGAAAGTCAACTATTATTACATAGAAAGGAAAATGCTTATAAACCCAAAGCACAGAGGTCTTCCCATAGACCTTGGCAATAAGCAATTCAGAAAAGCTAATCCAGATGTATATCTTTTTTTAAGTAAAAATTTATTAATTTAAGAACCTAGTTGCAAATACTTTAATACTGTAATTTTTCAGGGAAAGGCAGAGTGACCTAAAGATTTCACAGAACTTGCTTGGAGCAGGCCCCTCATAATATATGTAAAAGGAATGAACATCATAATGAATACTGTAGATTCTACAGTAAAGAATCTACTTTCCTCATCTTAGTGGATTGTAATTCTTGGATTGTACCATTATTATTACTCATTATGACTAATCTTTATGTAGGAAAGATATGTTGAAAACATATTCTAAAGCCATGCTGGAAAAAGAATCTCCTAAGAACACAGCAATGCACTTTAAATGAACACTCAAAATTAACTGTGGTGCTAAGGCTCCAAATGCTTTTTCAATCCTGAAAATCTTTAACTTGGTTGAAGTGCTAAATGGCGAACTTTCTTCCTTCTCGTTCCCTTCAACGTTGCTGTTGCCCTGAGAGCCATCCCAGGCTGCTGTTCTTCACACCCTGTTAGGATTCCAGGACGACCTCATCCAAACATATGGTTTCAAGTGCTCAGCATGAGCTGATGATTCTCTCTCCATCCCAGCCCAGGCATCTCCCCACATACCCAGCCTCCTGCCTAGACAGCTCACTGGGAAATCCCACGAGCACAGAGAGTCCACACCCTTCCCACATCCTCCTCCGCATCTCATCCCCAGCAACCCCAGCCAGAAACCCAGAGTCCCCAGACTTCTCTATTTGACTCACTGACCACATCCTCCAGATTCACCCTTCTTTGATCCACCCACAACTCTATTCCCTCTGTGAGTGCTTTGACCCAAGGACTGCTTGCCCAACATTAATGCAAGGGCTGCTAATTGATCTCTGGGCCCATAATTCATCCCCTACACTAAAACAAGAATGGTTCCAAAGCACACATCTGATGATGCCCTTTTCCCGCTGAAAATCCTACAAAACCTGCCCCATAACCTTCAAGATCAAGTTCAAACTCTGTAGTTAGCACAATATAGCCTTTCATGATTTTCACTCTCCTTATCTCCAAAGGCGAAGCTTACATCCCCATACACAACATGCAATTTCACACCTGCATGCCTTTGAACATGCTGTTCTCTCTGCCTGCACTGCTGTCCTCACTCCAGTTTCTGCTTTTTCCTTCATCGCCATCATCTGGTTCTTTCTTTTATGTTCTGCTAACTCCAACCCATTTTCAAAATGCAACTCAGTCTCCAGAAATCCTTCTGGAATTCCTCTGGAAATCCTCAGATTCACCCAGTCTGATTAATTTGACTCTACTCCGAGCCCCTACTGCCTCTGGGCAGACCTTGGGCATCCTCCCTCTTCACCATGCCTTACTGCACTGTAATTACCTGCAGGCCTCCTCCACTAGATGCTAAGCTCCTTTAGGGTAGCTTAGGCTGTCCAGCATGACTTGAGTGCCTGGTGCACCCAATGCAGTCCATTAATATCATTTAATGAATAAATGCATGCCTGCAGGAATAAATGAACTGGCTTCAGGAAAAAAAACGATGAGATCAAACTTCAACTGAAATAAAAACCTCATCCACTTGGGTTCTTGGACTCCACGAATTAATGGTAAGTTATTTAGCAGCTGGTCTAAAGTTTATCTTAATTTAACAAACCCCTTCCTCTCAGGGTGTGCCAATTAACAGCACATGGCTACAAGAGCAGTGCTTAAGATCTATGAGAATCAACTGTTTCCAAGCACCCTAAAGAACTCCAGAAGCACCTATTTACACAGAAATAATTGAAAATCATTCTGAGAGCGCCAATAACTTGAGTCCCCTAAGACTTGTACCAGACAACAATTTGTTCGCATAGTTGGAGTTAAAATATGTACTTGAAAGTAATAAAAGTACATTTATTTTAAAATATTCTATAATTCAGATGGGCCCCCCTCCCCCAATCTGCAATTAGTAGGAATTAGTGAAGTTTCGCGATACTTCCAGCTACGAATAGCACACCCAGGAAGCCAAGGTTCACCTATAATCTCTTAATTAGACGCATCCCTCATGACGCTGCCCACCATCCTTCAAAGGAATGTTGACAGCCTGTCAGCCACAGAGGACAGCTCCGAGTTCCATAACTAGAATCATATGGATTTCCTATGAAAATTGCTTCAGTAGCAGCAGTTAGTCAATTTAATAACCTTATTAAACACTTTAATGACTTCTTGGGCCTAATGATTATATCTAGTGTGAAGGAAGAAGTCAGGCAGAGGAGAATTAAAAATTTAAGCTAACTGATCCCTGTCAAGCTAACTGTTCTCCATGTGAAAACAAAGTTCTGAAGAAAGAGAACTGCACTCTTTGAAAATCGAATTCCTGTGTTGTCTTATAATAATCACTCTTCAATTTCAGTGTACCCCCTTCCCTCCCCAACTCCCACCCCAGGTTCAACCTTTATCCATTTATCCATCTACCTCATCTTTTTTTCCTTAGCCCTGATATATGAGAATAAATCAACAATAAAAATAACCATACTGAACAAGGCATGTGCATGTGCCAGGCACTGTGGTTAAGTGTTTTATACATATTTTCCTTTCATCTTTATGACAATCCTAAGAGGTCAGTAATATTATCACTCCCTTTTTACAGATAAGAAAAATAAGGCTTCTTAAGCTTAAGCAACTGGCCCAAAGTCAAATGGCCAACAGGCTGAGCTAGGTTTCAAACTCTGTTCTGCCTTGCTCCAAAGCCTGTGCTCTCAAACATGTTCTACTGGGTGGTTCTTTAACAATAAATAATAAATCTCCGATTTCACTATATTTCCAATGTCACATAAGTGCATTATTTTGGAGAGGAAAAAATTATTTTCTTTGCTATTAGCTAAAACATCAGTTCAAACAACATGTTCTTCTGAAACTCTGTCCCACTAGCTTCTCAAAGGCCTTGTATTTCATTTTTATATTTCTAGCACCAAGCACAGTATTGGTACTCATTAGTAAGTGCTCATGAAATGTCTGAGAATTAACCAATTGATTATAAAGAAGATTCAAAAACAAAGGATGTACAGGTTCTGTATGCTGAAAACTATAAGATGCTATTGAAAGAAATCGAAGAAGTATATACTTCTTTGTATATATCTGTGTAAGTATATTCTATACTGTGTTCATGTATTGGAAGAGTCAACACAGTAAAGAGATAAATTCTCCCCAAATTGATCTATAAGTTTAATGCAATTCCTGTAAAAATCCCAGCAAGATTTTTTGAAGACACAGCTGACCTTATTCTAAAATTTACATGGAAAGGAAAAGACCCTAGAATAGTCAAAATAATTCTGAAAGAGAATAAAGTGGGAGGAATCCTTCTTCCTGATGTTAAGGCTTACTATACAGCTATAGTAATCAGGATAGTGTGGTACGGGTAGCGGGGCACAGGTCAATGGAACAGAACAGAAAACCCAGAAATAGACTTATGCAAATATGCCCAACTGATTTTAGACAAGGGTGTAAAAACAATTCAATGGAGGAGAGATAGCCTTTTCAACAAGTGGTTCTGGACCAACTGGACATCCCCAGGCCAAAAGATGAACCTTGACTTGAACTTTGCCCCTTACGTAAAAATTAACTCAAAATGGACCGTAGATTTAAATGGAAACATAAAACCATAAAACTTCTAGAAAAAAACATAGGAGAAAATCTTTGCGACCTATGATTAGACAGAGTTCTTAGACTTGACACCAAAATGATAATCCACGTAAGGAAAGAGAGCTAAATTAGACCTCGCCAAACCTAAAAACCTTTGCTCTGCACCTCCTGTGAAGAGGTTGAAAAGAAAAATTACAGGCTGGAAAATATCTGCAAATCACTCATCCCTCCAAGGACTTGTA
Organism: Balaenoptera acutorostrata; assembly: GCF_949987535.1. NCBI lineage: Eukaryota > Metazoa > Chordata > Mammalia > Artiodactyla > Balaenopteridae > Balaenoptera > Balaenoptera acutorostrata. The sequence goes on from NC_080070.1 coordinate 51,233,193, forward strand.
GCTAGAATACATAAAGAACTCTCAAAACTCAACATGTAAAAAAAAACAAAGAATTCAATTAGAAAATAGGCAAAACACATGAAGAGGCATTTCACTAAGGAAGACATACAGATGGCAAACAAGCGCATGAAAAGATGTTCAACATCATTAGCCATTAGGGAAATGCAAATTAACACCACAATGATATGTCACTACATACCTATCACAGTTTCTACTATTTTTATAGTACAGTAAACATAACTGTGTGTTAACTGTAAAAATATTCTTATTACAAAAAGATGAGTACAGACAAAAGCTAACAAACAAAGAATCTCTAGGTGTTAGTATTAGTTTTTCATAGCCTTGATGAGAATCTTCTACCACAAAAATGAAAACTTGTTTCATTTTGTGCTCACTTTCTCAGGCCATTTTTATCCTATTCCAAAGAATATACTCATTTTATACGTTTATGTATTTGAACTGGAGACTCATTCATTCAATTAAAATGTATTGAGTCCTGGTTCAGTGCGAGGCACTGACATTTAACCAATGTCTTATTCGCCAAGGTTCTATCCAGGACTCCCACATAACAATCTCAAAACTAAAATTTAGCCCCTTTAACACACTATACATTCTTTACAAATAACATGCTTGAAAGGCAGAAGGAATGTATCAAGTAACCTTCCTTTATTTCCTAATAATATTTATGACAAATAACCTAAAAGACATACTCCAAGGAATGTTACTTGTCACTTTATAGCTTTGAGTGTGTTTAAATGCCGTTCTCTGGCAGTTTTGAACGATGACTTTTAAGAAAGCTTTTATTACGTCGGGATAAATAGCTGTGAATGAAATTCAACTAGGCCTGCCTTTTACATGACTTATAATAATTCATGATGTTACGAGTTTCTTTACACAAGCAGTGTCCAGAATTAAGGAGAGTTACCTTTTGGTATTTCATAATACATTAGTGGAAAAAACTCATCTTTTACAACAAGAAATAACTGCCAACCTGTGTTAAACTACACCACAAGGACACGATCAGCAAAATCCAGAATGTGAAAACATCTATAGGTCAAAAGATGCAGTTTCTTCAACAAATAAATTGCACAAGGGGGAAAATGGGCAGAATGAGAGGTTTTAAGCAATATATTAACCACATGCAATGTGTAGTTCTTATTTGGATCATGACTAGAACAACCAAATATACAATTTTTTTTTCAACATCATCAGGGAGACTTGAACACTGACTGAATATTTGATGATATGAAGGAATTAATGTTAATTATTTAAGGTGTGATAATGTGGTTTGTTTCTAAGAAGGGTCATTTGTTATAAATGCATACTAAAATATTGACAGATGAAATTACACTATGCCTAAAATTCGTTTCAG